>NW_027593384.1:0-33326 GCF_964213995.1 Mustelus asterias
GTGGCGTTACCGCACAGCGATGAAGTGATGATGGGTGTAGTGGGTGAGGGTATAGATAGGAAGGAACATCTGAGCAGCACAAAGATACAGCACCGGCAAATGCTTTGCTTACCTGCGATGTGCTGACCTGTGAACCTCGCTGGCTACTGGAGTTCACTGTGGACTGTCGGGCCCGCGGCATGGTAACAGAGGAAATAAAACACCCGCAGTGGACACAGAGAGACTGCAGGAGAAAACACACAGGCCAGCAAAACAATCGATTACAACCAGTCTGTAACTCACTCCCGGGTATCTGTTATTCTAAATATAAACCACCCCGAACCCCTCAATTAGATTCCAGTCTGTAACTCACCCCCGGGTATCTGTTATTCTAAATATAAACCACCCCGAACCCCTCGATTAGATTCCAGTCTGTAACTCACCCCCGGGTATCTGTTATTCTATATATAAACCACACCAAACCCCTCGATTAGATTCCAGTCCGTAACTCACTCCCGGGTATCTGTTATTCTATATATAAACCCCCCCGAACCCCTCGATTAGATTCCAGTCTGTAACTCACTCCCGGGTATCTGTTATTCTATATATAAACCACCCGAACCCCTCGATTAGATTCCAGTCTGTAACTCACTCCCGGGTATCTGTTATTCTATATATAAACTCCCTCGAACCCCTCGATTAGATTCCAGTCTGTAACTCACTCCCGGGTATCTGTTATTCTCTATATAAACCATCCTGAACCCCTCGATTAGATTCCAGTCTGTAACTCACTCCCGGGTATCTGTTATTCTATATATAAACCATCCTGAACCCCTCGATTAGATTCCAGTCTGTAACTCACTCCCGGGTATCTGTTATTCTCTATATAAACCATCCTGAACCCCTCGATTAGATTCCAGTCTGTAACTCACTCCCGGATATCTGTTATTCTGTATATAAACCACCCTGAACCCCTCGATTAGATTCCAGTCTGTAACTCACTCCCGGGTATCTGTTATTCTATATATAAACCACCCCGAACCCCTCGATTAGATTCCAGTCTGTAACTCACTCCCGGGTATCTGTTATTCTATATAAAAAACCCCCCAGAACCCCTCGATTAGATTCCAGTCTGTAACTCACTCCCGGGTATCTGTTGTTCTGTATATAAACCACCCTGAACCCCTCGATTAGATTCCAGTCTGTAACTCACTCCCGGGTATCTGTTGTTCTGTATATAAACCACCCTGAACCCCTCGATTAGATTCCAGTCTGTAACTCGCTCCCGGGTATCTGTTATTCTATATATAAACCACCCTGAACCCCTCGATTAGATTCCAGTCTGTAACTCACTCCCGGGTATCTGTTGTTCTGTATATAAACCACCCTGAACCCCTCGATTAGAGTGTTAATGATATTTGGTGAACTTTAATATCACCATCCGCTGAGGTGAGATTTGACCGCAGAGCTCCGGGGATTACCCTGCTGGATTGGGGGGGGGGGGGGTTTAACCCTGTGGGATGGGGGGGGTTACCCTGCGGGATGGGGGGCGGGGGTTACCCTGCGGGATGGGGGGCGGGGGTTTACCCTGCGGGATGGGGGGGCGGGGGTTTACCCTGCGGGATGGGGGGGGTGTTTACCCTGCGGGATGGGGGGGGTGTTTACCCTGCGGGATGGGGGGTGGGGGGGGTGTTTACCCTGCGGGATGGAGGGGGGATGTTTACCCTGGGGGATGGGGGGGGGTTTACCCTGGGGGATGGGGTGGGGTTTACCCTGCGGGATGGGGCGGGGGGGGGGTTTACCCTGCGGGATGGGGCGGGGGGGGGGGGTTTACCCTGCAGGATGGGGCGGGGGGGGGGGGGTTACCCTGCGGGATGGGGGGAGGTTTACCCTGCGGGATGGGGGGGGGTTTACCCTGCGGGATGGGGGGGGGGGTTTACCCTGCGGGATGGGGGGGGGGTTTACCCTGCGGGATGGGGGGGGGGTTTACCCTGCGGGATGGGGGGGGGGTTTACCCTGCGGGATGGGGGGGGGGGTTTACCCTGCGGGATGGGGGGGGGGGGTGTTTACCCTGCGGGATGGGGGGGGGGTTTACCCTGCGGGATGGGGGGGGGGGTTTACCCTGCGGGATGGGGGGGGGGGGTTTACCCTGCGGGATGGGGGGGGGGTTTACCCTACGGGATGGGGGGGGGGGGGTTTACCCTACGGGATGGGGGGGGGGTTTTACCCTGCGGGATGGGGGGGGGGGTTACCCTGCGGGATGGGGGGGGGGGGGTTTACCCTACGGGATGGGGGGGGGGGGGGTTTACCCTGCGGGATGGGGGGGGGGGTTTACCCTGTGGGATGGGGGAGGGGTTTACCCTGGGGGATGGGGGGGGTGTTTACCCTGGGGGATGGGGGGGGGGTTTACCCTGCGGGATGGGGGGGGGGTTTACCCTGTGGGATGGGGGGGGGTTTACCCTGTGGGATGGGGGGGGGTTACCCTGGGGGATGGGGGGGGGGGGGGTGTGTTACCCTGGGGGATGGGGGGGGGTTTACCCTGGGGGATGGGGGGGGGTGTTTACCCTGGGGGATGGGGGGGGGTGTTTACCCTGGGGGATGGGGGGGGGGGTTTACCCTGCGGGATGGGGGGGGGTTTACCCTGCGGGATGGGGGGGGGGGGTTTACCCTGCGGGATGGGGGGGGGAGAGGGGCGGTCTCTGGATTTGTATCCCAGTACCTCCTTCCCCTTCTCTCTGGGTGATCTCTGGTTCCTGCCTCTCGCTGCTGCTCGCTTCTCCCGCTCTTTCTCCGTCCACTCGGGCTTCCTCCTCTCGCCCGCCCCTGCCTCGTCACCATGGAGACGGGGAATCCCGCACCTCCTACCAGCCGCTTCTCACAACCGTCCTACTCGCCCCTCCCTCCTTCTTGGTAAAGGAGTCCCCGGCTTCACTGCCTTTGCTTTCTGCCGCCCTGCCGACGCCATCTTTGTAATGGAAGCCTTTTTTGCGCAATTGGAGTTGAAAGACCCGCCCCTCCACCATCTTCGTAAAGGGATCCTCGCCCCTCTCCCTTTTGGAGACAGCTCGCCCCCCTCCATCTTTGTAAAGTTGGTCGCGCTCTGCGCGGAATTGGACACCCGGCTCCCGTCGCCATCTTTGTAAGTCAGCCCCCTTCACAGTGCTTGGACACCGTCGCCATCTTTGTGAAGAGGTTTTCCCTTCATCCTGAAGGGAGCAGCTAAAGACTGTGCTTCCGCCGCCACGTTTGTAAAGGAGTCGCTCTTTGCAAATGAAAGTGGGTACCGTGCTATCGCAGCCATCTTTGTTAAGGAGTCCCATCCAAACTCAGGGGTTGGTTGTCGCGCCATCTTTGTAAAGGGGGCTGTGGCTTCACTGTGATGGTTGATGGAGCTCTCTCTCCACCATCTTTGTTAAGGATGTCCCCTTCACAAAGAGTGGACACCGTGTTACCTCAGTCCACCGCCATCTTGGTCAATGATGTCTCCCCTTGACGGGGAGTGGATACCATGCCCTCTGCCATCTTGCTTAATGGCATTTCCCCCCTCCTTCACAGAGAGTGGACACCATGTCACCTGCTCCCTCCGCCATGTTGGTCAATGATGTCTCCCCTTGATGGGGAGTGGATACCATGTCCTCCCTCCGCCATCTTGGTTAACGACGTTTCCCCCTCCTTCACAGAGAGTGGACACCATGTCACCTGCTCCCTCCGCCATTTTGGTTAATGATGTCCCCCCCCTTCGCAGGGAGTGTCACTGTTCCCCAGTCGCCTTGTCGGCAGAGGAATTTCCCCGCCTTCGTCCCTTTCACGTGTCCATCTCATGGGGACATCTTTCCGAAGGAAAGCCACCCATCATGTCAATGGTGAAAAGGGACGGTGAGCAGAGGAGCCCGTGGTGCACCAAGAAGGGGCTTTTACACATGGAGGCTGGAGAGCGTGGCCGAGGCACTAAATGAACATTTTGCGTCCATCTTTACCAAGGAGGTGAGTCTTGTAGAGTTTTACAGCACAGAAAGTGGCCTTTTGGCCCATCATGTCCACACCGGTCATCAAGCATCTATCTATTTTAATCCCATTTTCCAGCACTTGGTCCGTAACCTTGTACGCTATGGTGTTTCAAGTTCTCATCTAAGTACTTCTTAAATGTTGTGAGGGTTCCCACCTCTACCACCTGTGATGATACTGTGCATTTAAGAAATGTATTCATTACCATGTTTCTTGTGAGGGGTATGTTTGACATTCAGCTCTGGCTTACATGGTGCCGATTTGTCTGCACCAGGCAGCTCACATGCTGAGAACGCAGGCTAATGATTGATTTTTAGTTAGGGCCGTGTTTGTTTTAATCTGAATTAATGCATTTTGTTTATTTGGTTTTTCCCCTCTGAGGTTTCAGAGTAGGGTTTTGGTTAGGTTGATTGACAAAGTCAACTGCTTAAGGTAAGGAGCTAAGATGGCAGGGAAAAGCAGGCAGTTACTGTTGGATTCTGAAAGAAGCAAGAGGTCTCACTCTCTCCCTCTCTCTCTGGAGGCTGCTGTTTGGACCTGCTAAGGGAAATTGGTCTCTCTCTCTCCAAAGGTGTTCTGGAGGTTCCAGGACTAGTAGCCCAAGTACCAACACGCAAGCCTTTGCGTTACTAACTGATTTTGAAGGGGAGTTTAAGTTTATAAGAGGAATGTTGCTTGAATTGGAACTAATAGAGATAGTTAGCAGTTAAGAATTGTATCTTGTTAGTTTAGCTATTTACATTGGTAAAAAGAAATATGCTAATTCATTTGTTTTGTTAAACAGTATTGTTCAATAAAGTTTGTTTTGATAAGAGCTTCCTAAAGTGCCAATAGAATCACACCTGGGCTAAAACACCTTATCATCACACTAACACCAAAATAGAAAAACCATTGGAGTCTGGTCAGGTTTCATAAACTTTGGGTTTCTAATCCGTATCCAATTACACAACCTTTCGGTCAGTGACTTCCAGATTCCCACCACCCTCTGGGTGAAAAAGCTTTTCCTCAAATCTCCTCTAAATCTCTTGCCCCTTTCCTTAAATCTACACCCCCCCCCGGCCCCACCCCCCCCCGTTATTGACCCCTCTAATAAGGGGAAACGCTTCTTCCAATCCACCCTATCTGTGTCCCTCATAATTTTATACACCTTAATCAGGTGCCCCCTCAGCCCTCTCTGCTCAATCCCGTCTAACCAGCCTCTCTTCATAGCTGAAACGCTCCATAAGAACAGAAGAAATAGGAGCAGGAGTAGGCCATCTAGCCCCTCGAGCCTGCCCCGCCATTCAATAAGATCATGGCTGATCTGAAGTGGATCAGTTCCACTTACCCGCCTGATCCCTATAACCCCTAATTCCCTTACCGATCAGGAATCCATCTATCTGTGATTTAAACATATTCAACGAGGTAGCCTCCACCACTTCAGTGGGCAGAGAATTCCAGAGATTCACCACCCTCTGAGAGAAGAAGTTCCTCCTCAACTCTGTCCTAAACTGACCCCCCTTTATTTTGAGGCTGTGCCCTCTAGTTCTAGTTTCCTTTCTAAGTGGAAAGAATCTCTCCCTCTCTACCCTATCCAGCCCCTTCATTATCTTATAGGTCTCTATAAGATCCCCCCTCAGCCTTCTAAATTCCAACGAATACAAACCCAATCTGCTCAGTCTCTCCTCATAATCAACACCCCTCATCTCTGGTATCAACCTGGTGAACTTTCTCTGCACTCCCTCCAAGGCCAATATATCCTTCCGCAAATAAGGGGACCAATACTGCACACAGTATTCCAGCTGCGGCCTCACCAATGCCCTGTACAGATGCAGCAAGTCATCTCTGCTTTTATATTCTATCCCCCATCCCAGACAACATCCTGGGGAATCTTCTCTGCACCCTCTCTAGTGTAATCACATCCTCCCGATAGTGCGGTGACCAGAACTGCACACAGTGTTCTAGCTCTGGCCTAACCAGCACTTCATACAGCTCCATAATAACCTTCCTGCTTTTATATTAGGAGGAGGGGATGGCCTCGTGGTATTATCGCTAGTCTATCAGTCCAGAAACTCAGTTAAAGTTCTGGGGACCCGGGTTCGAATCCCGCCACAGCAGATGGTGGAATTTGAATTCAATTTTTAAAAATCTGGAATTAAGAATCGACTGATAACCTCAAAACCATTGTCGATTGTCAGAAAAATCCTACTGGTTCACTAATGTCCAGGGGTCACAGTCTGAGGATTCAGGGTAGACCATTTAGGATGGAGATGAGGAGACATTTCTTCACCCAAAGAGTGGTGAGTCTGTGGAATTCATTACCTCAGTTGATGCCAAAACATTTGAATGTATTCAAGAGGCGGCTGGATATAGTACTTGGGGCGAATGGGATCAAAGGTTATGGGGAGAAAGCAGGATTAGGCTATTGAGTTGGATGATCAGCCATGGTCGTAATGAATGGCGGAGCAGGCTCGAAGGGCCGAATGGCCTCCTCCTGCTCCTATCTTCTATGTTTCTATGTCCTTTAGGGAAGGAAGTCTGCCGTCCTTACCTGGTCTGGCCTACACGTGACTCCAGGGCCACAGCAATGTGGGTGACTCTCAACTGCCCTCTGAACAACGGCAACTAGGGATGGGCAATAAATGCTGGCCAGCCAGCGACGCCCATGTCCCACGAATGAATTAAAAAAAAATCAATTGGCCTTGGCTAATAAAGGCAAGTATCCCCATTTGCATTCTTAACCACCTTGCTTCTCTGTACTAGCGTCCTACCGTTCACTGTGTATTCCCTTGCCTTGTCAGTCCTCTCAAAATGTCTCACCGCACCCCTCCCAGGCCAGGGTGACGGAGGAGGAAACGGTGCCACTTGAAGGGTTCAAAATTGATAAGGAGGAAATGTAGAATGGACTGTCGGTAATCCAAGTTTACATGACACCGGGACCGGTCGAGATGGATATCGAAGGAAGTGAGAATGGAAATGGCTGGCTGTAATCTTCCTGTCCCCTCAAGACTCAGAGGACTGGAGAATTGCAAACCTCACGCCCTTGTTCCAAAGAAGATTGTAAGAATGACAGCCAGCCATTATGGGCTAGTCAGTCTAACTTCGGTGGTGGGAAGCTTCTAGAAGCAATTATAATTAATTGTCGCATAGAAAAAATGTGGGTCGGTTCAGAGGATTTCTAAAGGAGAAATTGCACCTCATTAACTTGCTGGAGCTCTTGGAGGAAGTAGCAGAGAGGGTTGATGAGGAGAATGCTGTCGATGCGGTGTACAGGGACTTCCAGAAGGCTTTTAAAACAGTGCCACACGACAGGCTTGTGATAAAAGTTATAATTCTTAGAATAAAAGGGACAGTAGCAATGTGGATACAAGATTGGCTGATTAATAGGAAGCAGAGAGTAATTAGTCGATGGATATTTTTCAGGCTGGAGGAAGGTTTGTGGTGGTATTCCCCAGGGGTCGATATTGGGACCCTTGCTCTTCCTGATATACGTTAACGATCAAGATCTGGTGTGCAGGGGACAATTTCAAAGTTTGTGGATCACATGAATTTTGGAAGTATTGTAAACTGTGAAGAGACGAGTGTATAACTGGGGCGGCACGGTGGTACAGTGGTTAGCATTGCTACCTCACAGCGCCAGGAACCTGGGTTCAATTCCCGGCTTGGGTCACTGTCTGTGCGAAGTCTGCATGTTCTCCCCGTGTCTGCGTGGGTTTCCTCCGGGTGCTCCGGTTTCCTCCCACAGTCCGAAAGATGTGTTGGGGTTAGGTGGATTCACCCGAACAGGCGTCGGAATGTGGCGACTAGGGGAATTTCACAGTAACTTCATTGCAGTGTTAATGTAAGCCTGACTAATAAATAAACTTTAAACTTTACTTTAACTTCAAAATAGACAGGTTGGTGGAGTGAGCAGGTAGGTGGGAGATGAAATTCAATGTGGAGAAGCGTGAGATGATGCATTTTGGTCGGGAGAACATTGAGAGACAATATAAAATACAGGGTACAATTTTAAAAGAGGTACAGGCTCTGAGTGTATCTGTGTTTATCATAGAAATATTATAGAAACCCTACAGTACAGAAAGAGACCATTCGGCCCATCGAGTCTGCACCGACCACAATCCCACCCACCCCCATATCCCTACATATTTTACCCGCTAATCCCTCTAATCTACGCATCCCAGGACACTAAGGGGCAATTTTAGCATGGCCAACCAACGTAACCCGCACATCTTTGGACTGTGGGAGGAAAGTGGAGCACCCGGAGGAAACCCACGCAGACACGAGGAGAATGTGCAAACTCCACACAGACAGTGACCCAAGCCGGGAATCGAACCCAGGTCCCTGGAGCTGTGAAGCAGCAGTGCTAACCACTGTGCTACCGTGCCGCCCACTGAAGATGGATGAACAGGTATAGAGAGTAGTTTAGTATTCTGGGCTTTATTAATAGGGGCATAGAGTACAAGAGTAAGGAGGTTATGCTGAACTTATAGACACTAATTAGACCTTAGTTGAATCATAGAAACCCTACAATGCAGAAGGAGGCCATTTGGCCCATCGAGTCTGCACCAACAACAGTCCCACCCAGGCCCTATCCACGTAACCCCACATATTTACCCCGCTAATCCCTCTAACCTCCACATCCCGGGACACTAAGGGGCAATTTAGCCTGGCCAATCAACCTAACCCCGCACATCTTACCTCAGGATCTGCTGGGGTTTCTCAATTTATTGTAACCTGAATATCATCGGAATTTGAACTTGGAAGGAAAAAGCACCGTTCGCGATGGGGAGAACCCGTACACGTGTTCTGTGCGTGGACGAGGGTTTTCAGCCAGTCACCTGGCCTGTCGGACCACAAATGTCGCCACGCTGAGGAGAAACCATGGAAATGTTTAGACTGAGAGATAAGGATTCAATTATCCAGCCCAGCTAGAAACTCATTAGCGCAGTCACACTGCGGAGAGACAATTCAGCTGATGAGAGCGTGCGAATGGATTCACTCAGTTATCCGCACTGCTGACAACCAGCGAGTCCACACGGGGGGAAGAGACCATTCTCCTGCTCTGTGTGTATAAAGAGATTTGCTAATTCATTCACCCGACTGAAACACCGGTGAATTCACACTGGGGAGAGGTTGTTCATGTACACTGTGTGAGAAGTGACTGACTGAGCCAGCCTCCTGCGGAAACACCAGTCAGTTCACAAGTTACTGAATGTCAATAGTTTCCTAATCACTAACTTTAGTGTGACAGCCATTTTGTAATCAAATTAATGTTATTTAGGATTGTAAATTAACATGGTCACAAGCCATTTTTGAACTAATCTAGAAGACATTTTAAAAACTAAACCAATTACTGCATTATCAGAAACCACCCACACATGATCAAATAAAGAGCCTTAATTCTCAGACAATTAAAGTGTGAGCACGTGGGCACAGTGGTTAGCACAGCTGCCTCACAGCACCAGGGACCCGGGTTCAATACCGGCCTCGGGTCACTGTCTGTGTGGAGTTTGCACATTCTCCCCGTGTCTGCATGGGTTTCCTCCGGGTGCACCGGTTTCCTCCCACACTCAAAAGACGTGCGGGTTAGGTTGATTGGCCGTGCTAAATTGACCCTTAATGTCAGAGGGATGTGGGGTTAGGGTCTGGGTGGAATTGTTGTCAGTGCGGGCTTGATGGGCCTGTTTCTGTCTGCACGGTAGGGATTCTATTTAATCTTTGGACTGTGGGAGGAAACTGGAGCATCCATAGGAAACCCACGCAGACACAGGGAGAACGTGCAAACTCCACACAGATAGTGACCCAAGCCGGGAATCGAACCCAGGTCCCTGGAGCCGTGAGGCATCAGTGCTAACCACTGTGCCGCCCACGTCCACGGAATATTGTGTACAGATCTGGGCACCACACTATAAGAAGGAATAGAATGCATTGGAGAGAGTGCAGAAGAGGTTTACAAGAATGGTTCCAGGGATGAGAAACTTCAGTTGTGGGGAAAGATGGGAGAGGTTGGGACCTATTCTTCTTGGAGAGGAGATATGATAGAGATGTTCAAAATCGTGAGGGCGCTGGACAGACTCGATAGGGAGAAACTTTTCCCGCTGGTAAAAGGATTGGGAACGAGAGGGACACAAGATGGGAAGTCATTTACAAAAAGAAGTAAATGTGATGTGAGGGGAACTTTCTCAGTGCTTGTGGAAGAGAGATGGAGGCAGCTTCAATCGAGGCAGTCAGGAGGACAGCAGATGATTATTTGAATAGAAATTAATGTGCAGGGGGGACAGGGGAAAAGGCAGGGGACTGGCACAAAGTCAAAATGCTCGTTCAGAGAGTCAGTACAAACTTGATGGGCCAAATGGCCTCCTTTTGCACTTTAACAATTTTGTGATCACAGCCAGTGACCACCGGCTTCCTGCCACCATCTTTGCAAAGGCAAATCCAGCCTTACTCAGTGAACATGAGGCCTTTTATATTGATAAAGATCAGCCATCAATGTATTGAATGGGAGAGCAGACTCCAGAGACCAAATGGCCTACTCCTGCCCCTAATTTGTTTGCTCGTATGTATGTGTGTCCCTTCCATTAACGCTGTATCCTCCTCCAGCCCCTTCAACCCTCCCTATGTCTCTAACCCCCTCCAACCACTACAACCTTCCCTATCTCTGTAACCTCCTCCAGCCCCTTCAACCCTCCCTACCTCTGTACCCTCCCCCAGCCCCTACAAACCTTCCATATCTCTGCAAAGTCTTCCAGCCCCAACAACCCTCCCAATCTCTGTAACCTCCTCCAGTCCCTTCAACCATCCCGAACTCTGACCTATTCATATAGCCACAGTATTTATATGGCTGGGTCCAATTCAGTTTCTGGTCAATGGTAACCCCCAGGATGTTGATATTGAGATACTGACTGTATCTCTACTGATGTTAATCCAGCTCCCTCACACTGTCACTCAGTAACCCCTCTCCCCCTCAGCACCCTGTGTTACTGACTGTATCTCTACTGATGTTAATCCAGCTCCCTCACACTGTCACTCAGTAACCCCTCTCCCCCCAGCGCTCTGTGTTACTGACTGTATCTCTACTGATGTTAATCCAGCTCCCTCACACTGTCACTCAGTAACCTCTCTCCCTCAGCACCCTGTGTTACTGACTGTATCTCTACTGATGTTAATCCAGCTCCCTCACACTGTCACTCAGTAACCTCTCTCCCTCAGCACCCTGTGTTACTGACTGTATCTCTACTGATGTTAATCCAGCTCCCTCACACTGTCACTCAGTAACCCCTCTCCCCCCCCAGCACCCTGTGTTACTGACTGTATCTCTACTGATGTTAATATATTCAATGTCTGAAGCAGGTAAAGGTAATCAGAAAGTTTGTTTATTGTAGATGACTCTGAGGTGATCAGTTCGAAGGGCCTTCTTAATAAAACTCTCCTCTGCTGGAGGGTTGAGGTGAGAGGGCTCGATTTAATAGTGCTGCCTTAGCTGGGCCCCACACCACCATTTACCCTCTCTGATAGCGAATGCACATCTTTCAGAAGGGGACATTAAACCCCTGACTGTCCAGTTGGGCAAGAGGGCATGAAAGATCCCATGGCCAGACGCGGAAGATGAGCAGGGTTGGATGTTGGGGTGGAGTTGAGGAGGAGGGCGGAGGAGATGAGGAGTTCTCCCTGGTGTCCTGAGGCCAACATTTAACCCCTCAACCCTCGTCGCTCAAAGAAGCTAACTCCCCCATAGGTAATATGGTCACCAGCACATTCTGGGATCTTGATGTGCGCCAACCGGCTGCATGCCTGGTTTCCTGCAGTGTCACTGTGACTGCACCTGGGCACAATGTCTGTGAAGCCATTTTGGGGGGGGGGGGGGGGGAGATGCTGTCCTGGGGCAGCCAGTGGAACTGCAGAAATGTAAAACTTCATGTCAAGTGGACAAAAAGCTCCCCCCCACTCCCCCCCAACCCACCCCACGAGTCTTCATTCCAGTTGTTGATTACTGGGGCAACCGACAGGCCACACACCTTCACCCATTTGTGTCAAGACTGGGTATCAGGGCAAGCTAGGCTCCAGGCCTTCCCCCCCATTTGTGTCAGGGTCAGTTACTGGGGCAAGCTAGGCCCCAAGCCTTCACTCATTTGTGTCAGGGTTAGTTACTGGGGCAAGCTAGGCCCAAAGCCTTCACTCATTTGTGTCAGGGTTAGTTACTGAGGCAAACTAGGCCCCAGACCTTCCCCCATTTGTGCCAAAACTGGTTACCAGGGCAACGCAGGCCTCAGGCCTTCAGTCTCTGTATGCTGGGATTGGGGAAGGTTTTTTGTGGGGTTCAGTATTGAGGGGTGGGTTCTGAAGTGGCCAGGGGGCTGAGAGAGCCATTTGCCCCCCCGAGTCTGCTACACCTTCCAATCACATCATGGCTGCTATGATTTTGGCCTTGACCTCCGCCCCCGCATTACCCCCCAACCGACTCGCACCCCCACGCATGTTAAGGTGCTTTCCTCTTGTTCTGGACTCCCACACGCACCCCTCCACCACCCTCCCTCCCGCCCCCCCCAGCGAAAAAAGAAATTTCTCTCTATCGATTCATCCGCTCCATAAACCCGTCGTCCGATCACCCCGTGAACCTCCTACACTCATGCTCAGTGCTTCCGACAACACTCGAGAAGCTCGACACCATCCGGGACAAAGCAGCACCCCCCCCCGCTCGATCGACACGCTAACCCCCCCACCCTCGACATTCACTCCCTCCACCACCGACGCAGTGTGTACCGTCTACAAGATGCACCGCAGCGACTCGCTCATTCGACAGCGCCGCCCAAACCCACCACCTCTACCCCTTAGAAGGACAAGGGCAGCAGATGCCATGGGGAACACCCACCGCCTGCAAGTTCTGCTCCGGGGATGAGCTGATCAAGGTGTTTAAAATGATTAAAGGAGGGGGGGTTTCGATAGGAGAGAAGATGTGTGTGTGTGTGTGTGTGTGTGTGTGTGTGTGTGTGTGTGTGTGTGTGTGTGTGTGTGTGTGTGTGTGTGTGTGTGTGTGTGTGTGTGTGTGTGTGTGTGTGTGTGTGTGTGTCAGCATGTGGGTATGTGATAAACGCAAAATACTGCGGATGCTGGAATCTGAAACAAAAACAGAAAATGCTGGAAAATCTCAGCAGGTCTGGCAGCATCTGTGGAGAGAGAGTAGAGCCAACATTTCGAGTCCAGATGACCCTTTGTCAGAGCTCAGAGGAAGAGTCAGCAGAGAGTTAAACTATGAGGAGAGGGAGGGTGGTGGGATTGAACAAAGGGGATGTAAATGCGCTTGCAGAAGGCTGAGAAGGTTGTAAAGTGCCCAATCGGATGATTAGGTGGACCACTCCTCCATCACACTCAACACCACACCCTCTGTCCACGGCACCTTCCCACGCAATCGTAGAAGGTGCAACACCTGCCCCTTCACCTCCTCCCTGCTCACCGTCCCAGGTCCTAAACACCCCTTTCAGGTGAAGCAACTTCACACGCACCTCCTTCAATCTGGGCTATTGCATTCGCTGCTCCCATTGCGGTCTACTCCACATCAGAGAGACCAAACGCAGACTGGGTGGCCGCTTTGTTGAACACCTTCGGTCCATCAGCAAGCAGGACCCTGACCTCCCTGTCGCTTGCCACTTCCACACACCACCCTGCCCCCCTGTTCTCAAGACCGTCCTTGGCCTTTTGCAATATTCTAGCGAACCCCAACGCAAACTGGAGGAGCAGCACCTCCTCTTCCAATTGGGCACTTTGCAGCCTTCCGGACTGAACATTGAGTTCAACAACTTCAGCGCATTAACTCTCGCCCTCCCCTCCGCCCCCTCCCAGCCCCCACTTCTCCAGGCCAACATCCCCTTTGTCCAATCCCACCACCCCTCCCTCCCCTCATGGTTTGAATCTCTGCTGACTCTCTTTCCTCTCAACTCTGACGAAGGGTCGTCCAGATTCAAAACATTGGCCCTATTCTCTCCTCACAGATGCTGTCAGACTTGCTGAGATTTTCCAGCATTTTCTGTTTGCGTGTGTGTGGACGTGTGTTTGTGGGAGGGGTTGGGGGGGGGTGGAGGCGGGGGGGAGATATCAGAACTAGGGGAGCCATCAATCTCAGACACTCACTAATAAATCCAATGGGGGTGAATTGAGGAGGAAGCTTTTTCCCCAGAGAGTGGGGAGAGTGTGGAAGTCGCTCCCACGGGGAGTGGTTGAGGTGAATCGTGTCGATGTTTTTAAGGGGGGGGGAAGCTGGATAAACACATGGGAGAGAAAGGAATAGGAGGATAAGGGGGCTAGGAAGGATAGGATAATGGGTGGGGGGAGGCTGGTGTGGGGCAGGATCACCGGCGTGGAGCAGAGGGGCCGAATGGCCTGGTTCTGGGGCTGAAAATACTATTGAATCGCTAGCTCAGGCCAGACTTGGCAAGGGAGCCATGAAGCTCAAACAGCAACAAGATTAAAAAGGCTTCAGAAAAGTCGCTTGAAGTAACTGGCGGGCCTCAGCACTGCCCTTTGACCCTGTGCTGGCGGCCATTTTGCATGCATCACGATGTTCTAGGCGTGTTAGCAGTGCGAATAGTGAAGAGGCCTCGTCGTGGAGAAGCGCCCTGCCCTGATTCAGAGAGAGCCGGAGGATGCACACTCAGGCGCCGCGATTCTGTGGGACAACATAGTCCACATAGGCAGCGTCCATCAGGCGCTCGATGTCTTCACGGCGCACCAACCAGCAGGGCGCCTCGTGAGCAGGCGAGAGAGAGTCCTTCACCGTCTTGGTCACTAGGGACACAGCGACCTTCTGACTCCCACGCCACAGCTCAGCCTCTTCCGGTTCCTGGCCTTTTCCAGCAAGTGACGGCCTCTGCAGTTGAATATCGGCACGCTGGAATTGACCTGAAACAAAAGCATCCCCAGGATACCCGGGAGTGAGTTACACACTGTAATCTAATCGAGGGGTTTGGGGGGGTTTATATATAGAATAACAGATACCCGGGAGCGAGTTACAGACTGGAATCTAATCGAGGGGTTCAGGGTGGTTTATATATAGAATAACAGATACCCGGGAGTGAGTTACAGACCGGAATCTAATCGAGGGGTTCGGGGTGGTTTATATATAGAATAACAGATACCCGGGAGCGAGTTACAGACTGGAATATAATCGAGGGGTTCGGGGTGGTTTATATATAGAATAACAGATACCCGGGAGTGAGTTACAGACCGGAATCTAATCGAGGGGTTCGGGGTGGTTTATATATAGAATAACAGATACCCGGGAGTGAGTTACAGACCGGAATCTAATCGAGGGGTTCGGGGTGGTTTATATATAGAATAACAGATACCCGGGGGTGAGTTACAGACTGGAATCTAATCGAGGGGTTCGGGGTGGTTTATATATAGAATAACAGATACCCGGGAGCGAGTTACAGACTGGAATCTAATCGAGGTGTTCGGGGTGGTTTATATAGAGAATAACAGATACCTGGGAGTGAGTTACAGACTGGAATCTAATCGAGGTGTTCGGGGTGGTTTATATAGAGAATAACAGATACCCGGGAGTGAGTTACAGACTGGAATCTAATCGAGGGGTTCGGGGTGGTTTATATATAGAATAACAGATACCCGGGAGTGAGTTATAGACTGGAATCTAATCGAGGGGTCCGGGGTGGTTTATATATAGAATAACAGATACCCGGGAGTGAGTTACAGACTGGAATCTAATCGAGGGGTTCGGGGGGGTTTATATATAGAATAACAGATACCCGGGAGTGAGTTACAGACTGGAATCTAATCGAGGGGTTCAGGGTGGTTTATATATAGAATAACAGATACCCGGGAGTGAGTTACAGACCGGAATCTAATCGAGGGGTTCGGGGTGGTTTATATATAGAATAACAGATACCCGGGAGTGAGTTACAGACTGGAATCTAATCGAGGGGTTCGGGGTGGTTTATATATAGAATAACAGATACCCGGGAGTGAGTTACAGACTGGAATCTAATCGAGGGGTTCGGGGGGGTTTATATATAGAATAACAGATACCCGGGAGTGAGTTACAGACTGGAATCTAATCGAGGGGTTCGGTATGGTTTATATATAGAATAACAGATACCCGGGAGTGAGTTACAGACTGGAATCTAATCGAGGGGTTCGGGGTGGTTTATATATAGAATAACTGATACCCGGGAGTGAGTTACAGACTGGAATCTAATCGAGGGGTTCGCGGGGGTTTATATATAGAATAACAGATACCCGGGAGTTAGTTACAGACTGGAATCTAATCGAGGGGTTCAGGGTGGTTTATATATAGAATAACAGATACCCGGGAGTGAGTTACAGACTGGAATCTAATCGAGGGGTTCGGGGGGGTTTATATATAGAATAACAGATACCCGGGAGTTACAGACTGGAATCTAATCGAGGGGTTCGGGGTGGTTTATATATAGAATAACAGATACCCGGGAGTTACAGACTGGAATCTAATCGAGGGGTTCGGGGTGGTTTATATATAGAATAACAGATACCCGGGAGTGAGTTACAGACTGGAATCTAATCGAGGGGTTCGGGGGGGTTTATATATAGAATAACAGATACCCGGGAGTTACAGACTGGAATCTAATTGAGGGGATCGGGAGGTTTATATATAGAATAACAGATACCCGGGAGTGAGTTACAGACTGGAATCTAATCGAGGGGTTCGGGGTGGTTTATATATAGAATAACAGATTCCCGGGAGTGAGTTACAGACTGGAATCTAATCGAGGGGTTCGGGGTGGTTTATATATAGAATAACAGATATTCGGGGTGTCGTGTGTTGCAGACTGAAGCTTAATTGTGATTATTAAAGAGCTATTACTCACCGAGCAACCCTCGGAGCTCCCGGGAGAGTCCATCACTCTTCACAACATAGAAACCGAGATGGTTGAGCTGTAGCGGGGAGGGGTGAGTGTAGCGGTGGAGAAGGATCAGGAAGTGGGTCTTTCCCCCGAGCGTCACGCTGGCGCCAGCCCCTCGCGAGACGGCCAGCTTGAGGCCGGGCCTGCTGGTGACAGAGCGGGGCTCCCAGGGGATGTCGAGCCTGGCCTCCCCGGCCAGGGTGACGCCGTCCCGACTGATGTTGACCGTGGAGCCTCCGACCCCTGACCCCGCCACCCGCACCGAGATCCAATCGAAGAAGTTCCGAGGGCGGTCCACGTGCTCCGGATTGACTGGTGCTCCCACCAAGTGGCCGTCCACCGTGATTCCTGGGAAACGGCAACGAGCGGGACAGAAAGTTAAACCCCGTTCTGGCGCCGCGGCCCCTCACAGCACGGAGCAGGAGGCCACTCAGCCCCAAGTGCCTGTGCTGGCCCCTTCAAAATCACTATCCAGTTCGTCCCCCCACCTCCTTTTCCGCCTCCCGGCCCTTTCCATTCCCTAATCCCTGCAAATTCTTCGCCATCGAATAATTCTCCAATTCCCCTCCTTTTCCGAGGGTGAATCTGCTCCCACCGCCCTCTCGGGCAGTGCCTTCCAGATCACAACTTGTGCGTCAACAATAAAATTCTCCTCATCTCCCTTCTCTGGGTGGCACGGTGGCACAGTGGTTAGCACTGCTGCCTCACAGCGCCAGGGACCCGGGTTCGATTCCCGGCTCGGGTCACTGTCTGTGTGGAGTTTGCACGTTCTCCCCGTGTCTGCATGGGTTTCCTCCGGGTGCTCCGGTTTCCTCCCACACTCCAAAGATCAAATAGAATAAATAGAATCCCTACAGTGCAGCAACAGGCCGTGGATGAGGGTGACTCTAAAACCATCACCGGTCATCATAAAAACCCGCCTGGTTCACTAATGCCCCAATCGGGAAATCAGCAGTCATAGAATTAAAGAATCATAGAATCCTTACAGTACAGAGGGAGGCCATTCGGCCCATCGAGTCTGTACCGCGATCCCACCCAGGCCCTATTCTCACAACCCCACACATTTACCCTGCTAATCCCCCTGACGTGAAGGGATAATTTAGCATGGCCAATGCACCTAACCCGCACATCTTTGGACTGTGGGAGGCAACCGGAGGAAACCCACGCAGACATGGGGAGAATGTGCAGCCTCCACACAGTGATTCAAGTCCTTACCCCGCTCTGGCCTGCATGTGACTCCAGATCCCCGACACACGCAATGCGTTCGACTCTTACCCGCACTCTGAAGTTGGCCCCAGCCAGACACTCAGTTCAAAGGAGCAATTAGGGACACCAAGAGAGGAGTTCTCAATTACAGATTTATTCATTGAATTCAGCTTCCTCTGGGGGGTTACCATTGAGCAGAAACTGAACTGGACCCAGCCATATAAATACTGTGGCTCCCAGAGCAGGTCAGAGGCTGGGAATCCTGCGGAGAGTAACTCACCTCCTGACTCCCCCCAAAGCCTGTCCACCATCTACAAGGCACAAGTCAGGAGTGTGATGGAATACTCTCCCACTCGCCTGGATGAGCGCGGCTCCGACAACACTCGAGAAGCTCGACACCATCCGGGACAAAGCAGCCGCCCCCCCCCCCCCCCCCCCCGCTCGATCGACACGCTAACCCCCCCACCCTCAACACTCACTCCCTCCACCACCGACGCACAGTGGCAGCAGTGTGTACCGTCTACAAGATGCACCGCAGCGACTCGCCAAGGCTCCTTCCACAGCGCCGCCCAAACCCACCACCTCTACCCCCCTAGAAGGACAAGGGCTGCAGACGCCATGGGGAACACCCAACGCCTGCAAGTTCTCCCCCCCCCCCCCGCCCCCACCCCCCCACCCTCACACACGCCCACACTCACCATCACAACTTGGAAATATATCGGCCGTTCCTTCACTGTGACTGGGTCAAAATCCTGGAACTCCCTCCCTAACAGTGCTATGGGTGTACCTACACCACATGGGACTGCAGCGGGTTCAAGATGGCGGCTCACTCACCACCTTCTTGAGGGGGCAAATAGGGATGGGGGTAAATGCTGGGCCCGGCCACCAATGAAGCAAAGAAGAATAATCCAATGAGCGGGAGGGGAATTGAGGAAAAAGCTCTCTCCCCAGAGAGGGGAGAGTGTGGAAGTCGCTCCCACAGGGAGTGGTTGAGGTGAATCGTGTCGATATGTTTAAGGGGGGAAGCTGGATAAACAGGGAGAAAGAAATAGAAGGATCTGGGGAGGGGGGAACATAGCAGCATTAGAATCGGAGGAGGCCATTCAGCCCCTCTCGAGCCTGTTACACAGGAACAGGAGGAGGCCATTCAGCCCCTCTCGTGATCCTGTTCTACCACCCAATGAGATCTTGTCTGAGCATTGATCTTACTCCATATCTCCACCGTTGCCCCGATCCCTGAATGGCCTCTCAGCCCCCAGACAGGTAAGTGCCCCCTGTACCTGAGAGCGGGTCCTCAATCAGACGCAGGGTGTCCTCCGCATGCCCGTCCACCGTGAAGCAAATCGTCTCGTTCGAGTGTGGGATCTTGATGACAAAGTGAGGATCGCCATCCACTGATAGATAGAGACACAGAGACACAGAGAGAGACACAGAGAGAGACACAGAGAGAGACACAGAGAGACACAGAGAGACACAGAGAGACACAGAGAGACACAGAGAGAGAGAGAGAGACACACAGAAAGAGAGAGAGACACACAGAGAGAGAGAGAGAGACACAGAGAGAGAGAGAGAGACACAGAGAGAGAGAGAGAGACAGAGAGAGAGAGACAGAGAGAGAGAGAGAGACAGAGAGAGAGAGAGAGACAGAGAGAGAGAGAGAGACAGAGAGAGACACAGAGAGAGAGAGACACAGAGAGAGAGACACAGAGAGAGAGACACAGAAAGAGAGACAGAGAGAGAGAGGGAGGGAGGGAGAGAGTGCCAGAGGGAGAGAGTGAGACACAGAGAGAGAGTGAGACAGACAGACAGAGAGAGAGAGAGAGACGCAGAGAGAGAGAGAGAGATGCAGAGAGAGAGTGAGACACATTTGAAAGAATACTTTTATCGAATTGCATGATCGTAAGGTCGTGAAGGATGTTCCACCTCCACGATCAACATGACCAATATTCCTGTGTGAATTACCCCCGTTTATAATCATTTCTGGATGAGAGTAAAATTATACATTCCTGTCCTGTGTAGCCTCACGATTCAATGACCATGGAGTTGGGTCATTATGTCTGTGCAGACATGGCACCATTAATCTCGCCATTGCTTGGAGCCCTCATCCCATAAATCCCAGTCCATTAATCCAGACTTGATACTCCCTACAGACTCAGTGCTGAGGGAGCGCTGCACTGTGGGAGGGTCAGTGCTGAGGGAGCGCCGCACTGTGGGAGGGTCAGTGCTGAGGGAGCGCCACACTGTGGGAGGGTCCGTGCTGAGGGAGCGCCGCACTGTGGGAGGGTCAGTGCTGAGGGAGCGCCGCACTGTGGGAGGGTCAGTGCTGAGGGAGCGCCGCACTGTGGGAGGGTCAGTGCTGAGGGAGTGCCGCACTGTGGGAGGGTCAGTGCTGAGGGAGCGCCGCACTGTGGGAGGGTCAGTGCTGAGGGAGCGCCGCACTGTGGGAGGGTCAGTGCTGAGGGAGCGCCGCACTGTGGGAGGGTCAGTGCTGAGGGAGCGCCGCACTGTGGGAGGGTCAGTGCTGAGGGAGCGCCGCACTGTGGGAGGGTCAGTGCTGAGGGAGCGCCGCACTGTGGGAGGGTCAGTGCTGAGGGAGCGCCGCACTGTGGGAGGGTCAGTGCTGAGGGAGCGCCGCACTGTGGGAGGGTCAGTGCTGAGGGAGCGCCGCCCTGTGGGAGGGTCAGTGCTGAGGGAGCGCCGCACTGTCGGAGGGTCAGTGCTGAGGGAGCGCCGCACTGTCGGAGGGTCAGTGCTGAGGGAGCGCCACACTGTGGGAGGGTCAGTGCTGAGGGAGCGCCGCACTGTGGGAGGGTCAGTGCTGAGGGAGTGCCGCACTGTGGGAGGGTCAGTGCTGAGGGAGCGCCGCACTGTGGGAGGGTCAGTGCTGAGGGAGCGCCGCACTGTGGGAGGGTCAGTGCTGAGGGAGTGCCGCACTGTGGGAGGGTCAGTGCTGAGGGAGCGCCGCACTGTCGGAGGGTCAGGACTGAATTTGGAAGTTCATTACTGAGATGGATATGAGAGGCTCTGTCAGAAGACCTGAGGCAGGTGGGAGTTTATGTCCGCCGTGGTGTTGGGCTAATATTTATCCCTCCTGCACCATAACTTAAAATGAAGGACAGATGATTGGATGACAATATTCTTTGTGGGATCTTGCTGTACACAGTTTGGCACCATGTGTTGTCATTGACAAATCATGAACGCACTTACAGGGAATAGCGGTGGATGGGTTTCCTGCACCAAACTCTCTGGAAATGACTGAAAACCTTGGGCCTACAGGATGGCTGCTGCCTTTTTGTATTGTCAGCCGCTCAGGAGGGACTTGGAATCTTCTGGAATTGAACGTCAATCTCCGGGGCGCTGCCCTCTGACAGAAAAAGCTTCATTGAGCATGTCCCTTCCCAGATGTATAGAAGTATCGGAAATGAGAGTTAAAAATTGGGCTGGAGCATTAGGCAATGAACTCATTTGGTGAAGCCATTGGGTTTAATGTTTAACAGAGCTGGAAACCCTACCGCCTGCCCTGCCTACGCTAATAACTCCTCAGGTAGCCAAGCAGGCAGGAGTGTCTCAGAGCCTCCAGGAAGCACCCGTCCGAGTGAAACTCCGGTGTAGAGGGGACATCGTCACAGGAAAACTAGTGCGCCTGACCTTCCTTGGCTCTTTTGGATGTATCCCTACACGCAGACCTGCAGGACATATTGGCGATGGGGAGGGTGCCACAAAATGGCTGTCCCTCAGGTCGTGCCACTTGGAGGGATGACAAAGCCTCCAGGAACGGTGTCCAATTGGGCGGTAACCCTGGCAACAAGGATGGGAGAAGGGATCCATTGCTCTCCGCCTGGGTGGGGCCTAATTGTTGGTTTTGGGCCTTGTTGTTGGTTGGGGCCCAGTTATCAATTCGGGGCCTAGTTGTCGATCCGAGGTCTAGTTGTTGATTTGAGGCCTAGTTTTTGGTTGGGGCCTAATTGTCAATTCGGAGCCTAGTGTTGATGTGTGGCCCCAGATGTAGGTTGGGGGTCTAGATATTTGTTTGGGGCATAGCTGTTGGTTTGGGACCTCATTGTTGGTTTGGGGCCTATTTGTTGGCTGACGTCCAGTTATTAGTTGGGCCTTAGCTGTTGATTCGGAACATAGTTGTTCATTTGAGGCCTAGGTGTTGGTTTAGGTTCTGGTTGTTGCTTTGAGGCCTAGTTGTTGGCTGACGCCCAGTTATTGGTTGGGGCCTAGTTGTCCATTCAGGACCTAGTTGTTGATTTTGGTTGGGAGCTACTTGCCAATTCGATGCCAAATTGTTGATGTGTGGCCCCAGTTGTGGGTTGGGGTCTGGGTATTGGTTTGGGGCATAATTGTTGGTGTGTGGCCTGGTTGTTGGCTTGGGGCCTGGTTTTTGGTAAGGGGCCGGGTTGTTGGGTGGGGCCTAGTTGTTGGTTTGGGGCCTAGTTGTTGGTTTGGGGATTAGTTGTTCTGTGTTTGGTGTTAAAATCAAAAGAATACATGTCCTTATCACCCTGTTCTTTTCCACTGCATCCCAACGCGCTCCCCACGCAATTTATTGCACTCTCCAGTTCAAACTTACCAGAGAAAAGGTATGGTCCTGGGACACCGTATGCTATTTCTCCCGATGTGTAGTCTGCCAATGTGAGAAGAATGTCACATATTTTGAAACATGCCAAAATCCCCCTTTTCTTTCAGTCATTGGACAGAGACAGCACAGAGTTAGGTACAGAGTAAAGCTCCCTCTACACTGTCCCCATCAAACACTCCCAGGACAGGAACAGCACGGGGTTAGATACAGAGTAAAGCTCCCTCTACACTGTCCCCATCAAACTCTCCCAGGACAGGTACAGCACGGGGTTAGATACAGAGTAAAGCTCCCTCGACACTGTCCCCATCAAACACTCCCAGGACAGGTACAGCACGGGGTTAGATACAGAGTAAAGCTCCCTCTACACTGCCCCCATCAAACACTCCCAGGACAGGTATAACGCGGGGTTAGATACAGAGTAAAGCTCCCTCTACACTGTCCCCATCAAACACTCCCAGGACAGGCGCAGCACGGGGTTAGAGACAGAGTAAAGCTCCCTCTACACTGTCCCCATCAAACACTCCCAGGACAGGTACAGCACGGGGTTAGATACAGAGTAAAGCTCCCTCTACACTGTCCCCATCAAACACTCCCAGGACAGGTACAGCACGGGGTTAGATACAGAGTAAAGCTCCCTCTACACTGTCCCCATCAAACACTCCCAGGACAGGCGCAGCACGGGGTTAGAGACAGAGTAAAGCTCCCTCTACACTGTTTAGTTAATATGCTGTTACCATCACCAGGGTAAGAGCATCTCATCACCCTTGTGAGAACCCAAACTCTCCCCTGGTGGCCGAAGTAGGGAGGTTGATGAGAATCAGATCCTAATTTGATCCAATACGTCCTGTTGAGTGCTGTCGCGATTGCCCAGACAAACCCCACCTCGGAACTTGCACCATGCAATGGTGCGAAACTGCCAGCCCACCAGCTTGGACCCGTCAACAAATCAGGGTCATTTGCGGGGGGGGCGGGGGTGGGGGGGGGGGGGGGGGAGGGGGGTGCGGACGGTGGGGGGTGGGGGGGGGGGAGGGGGGTGCGGACGGTGGGGGGTGGGGTGGGGAGTGAAAGGTCACGCTCATGCAAAGTTATTGCCCATCAATTTGCTCTCACCCCAATCCTCTTCAGTGTCGAGCGTGTCCCAGTCCTCATCGAAACCCACTTCAGCTTCTGAAACAAGATGACCCAAATTAAGCTCACAATCGTCGCTGGGCAGTGCTGATGTTTGCTGAAAGGCGACAGTTGTCACTGAAGTTTCCCCCCTTGCACTCATCAGGACACACACAAGAATGCCAAACTTCAGAGGATTGCTGCATGGCTTGCTGCAGGAGAAATGTCAGCTCTGATTGGCCCAAGTCTCACCTTGTGTTGGGAGTGGCGGGGGGGGAAACAACAGGGAACTATTGGCTTCTCAACCTCTCGGGGAAGTTCAAACGAAAAAGGGCGCGAGGCTTGGACACATTCCTTTTCTTTGCAGAGGACATATTCCCCAGTGTATGAATCCAGGGCACCTCGAGCGTGCATAAATTTATTTTCAAATTTTCTTGTTCAGCTCACCCGTGCCTGCCACAGGATGATTTTGTTTCATTGAAACTATCTCCCGTGGTGGGATTCAAGGCAGGTACCCCAGAGCTGTGCTCTAGGTTTTGTGGTTTACCAGTTCATTGACCTGGTCCCACAGGACCACAGGAGGAAGCCAAAAATAAATCAGGCGAGCCTCTCCTCTCACAAAGGGTTTATTTCAGAATCTAAATTCAGATTGAACCATGTCTTGAGTGAGTATAAATGAGCCACATTGCCAATGGTCATAAATCCATCACTAGTGTAACCATCAGCACACTTAGGATTGCTCCGCAAGTGCTGCCCGATCACGGAATCGCACAGAACAGTGGCCATTTTGGTTTGGGTTTCGTGGGCATGGGCAGGCTGAGTACAGGTTGATCTGGCCTGTCACAGACGAGTGAAGGAGCATGCTATTCAATTTGATTGGCTACTGTCGGAGAAGGATGTCAATTCTTTTGCACCATTGCTGCCTTTCCCCGGTTGCCTTTCCTGACCTAACCCCCACCATGATGCCCCTGGAGACTGATACCTCTTCACCGAGTCGGCTTACTGATGGCGCACTCCCCTCACCTTTGCTTACCATAATAATCGAGCAGCGGCATTGATTGGACAAGCAAATCTGTTGGGAATGAAACAATGATGAACATCCAGATGTTCCGAGATTCCACAGAGAATATAATTACAAAGAGAGAGAAGAAAAAAACATCAAAATGAATCTTGGCCACCCGTCACCATCCTAGTACTGGGCGAACATTAGTTCGGCGAACTTCCTGAAGGCTTTTGGCAAAGTTCCACATGAGAGACTGTTGACAATTTTATTTATTTATTATTGTCACAAGTAGGCTTACATTAACAATGCAATGAAATTACTGTGAAAATCCCCTAGTCGCCCCCACACTCCGGCGCCTGTTCGGGGACACTGAGGGAGAATTTAGCATGACCAATGCACCCAACCAGCACGTCTTTCGGACTGTGGACGGAAACCAGAGGAAACCCACGCAGACACGGGGAGAATGTGCAGACTCCGCACAGACAGTGACCCAAGCCGGGAATCGAACCCGGGTCCCTGGTGTTGTGAGGCAGCAGTGCTTGCCACTGTGCCACCCTCAGTGAGCGGGCATGGATTTGGAGGCAAACTATTGCACAGAAGGAGGCAATTCAACCCATGGTGCCATAAGAGAGAGGATCACTTAATTCCACGGCCACCTGATACCCTTCTCTCTGTAGCCCTTAGAACCCAGTCCCCTTTGGAAATTTACAATTGAATCTTTCCATTGCCCTTCCCGTCTGCTCTCCCAATCTATAAAATTGTGTCTGATCTGATTGGGGCCTCAACTCCACTTTCCTGTCTGTTCCCCTCTCTCACATAACCCTCGACTCCTCCCTTGTCGATCAGAAATCTGCCCAACCCGGGCCTTGAATGTAATGAGCCATAGCCCCCAGCGTGCAATCAAAAAGGCAAATGGGATGTTGGCATTCATTAAGTTGAGTTACGTTTATTTATTAGTGTCACAAGTAGGCTTACATTAACACGGCAATGAAGTTACTGTGAAAATCCCCCAGTCGCCACACCCCTGTTCGGGTTACACTGAGAGAGAATTTAGCACGGCCAATGCACCCTAACCAGCGCGTCTTTCAGGCTGTGGGAGGAAACCGGAGCACCCGGAGGAAACCCACGCAGACACGGGGAGAACCTTAGAAGAATCTTAGAAACCCTGCAGCACAGAAAGAGGCCATTCAGCCCATCGAGTCTGCACCGACCACAATCCCACCCAGGCCCTCCCCCCATATCCCCACATATTTACCAACTAATCCCTCTAACCTACGCATCTCAGGACACTAAGGCAATTTTTAGCATGGCCAATCAACCTAACCCGCACATCTTTGGACTGTGGGAGGAAACCGGAGCACCCGGAGGAAACCCACGCAGACACGAGGAGAATGTGCAAACTCCACACAGACAGTGACCCGAGCCGGGAATCGAACCCAGGTCCCTGGAGCTGTGAGGCAGCAGTGCTAACCACTGTGCTACCGTGCCACCCGAACATGCAAACTCCACACAGACAGTGACCCAAGCCGGGAATCGAACCCGGGTCCCTGGTGCTGTGAGGCAGCAGTGCTAACCACTGTGCAGGAAAGTAGATTTGGGGAGAGAGTCAGGTCATACAGAATGGGAGTGCAGCACTTGAGAGGTGGGGGGGGAATGGCCCTCCTACCCTTTTACACAGAGGGTGGTCAATGTCTGGAACGCGCTGCCGGGGAGGTGGTGGGAGCAGGTACGACTGTGGCGTTTTAGGGGCAACTAGACAAAAACATGAATAAAGTTAAAATTTATTTATTAGTATCACAAGTAGGCTTACATTAACACTGCAATGAAGTTACTGTGAAATTTTTTTGTCTCCACACTCCGGCGCCTGTTCGGGGACACTGAGGGAGAATTTAGCATGGCCAATGCACCCAACCAGCACGTCTTTCGGACTGTGGGAGGAAACCGGAGCACCCGGAGGAAACCCACGCAGACACGGGGAGAACGTGCAGACTCCGCACAGACAGTGACCCAAGATGGGAATCGAACCCGGGTCCCTGGCGCTGTGAGGCAGCAGCGCTAACCGCTGTGCCCACCGTGCCACCCTCATTGCAAAGGGACTGGTGCATAAAAGTAGAGAAGTGTTGCAATTGTATAGGGTGTTGGTGAGACCACATCTGCTGTATTGTGTCCAGTTTTGGTGTCTTTATTTGAATAAGGATATGGTGGCATTGGAGGCAGTTCAGAAGAGGTTCACCAGATTGATTCCGGGGATGAAGGGGTTGACACATGAGGAGAGATTAAACAGTTTGGGCTCGTACTGGCTGGAGTTTCGAAGGATGAGAGGGGATCTGATCGAGGGATATAAAATTTTAAAAGGGATTGATAAAGAAAATGTTGACCAAATGTTTCCTCTCACGGGGCAATCTAGAACAAGAGGTCACAGGTATGGGTTGAGAGGCGATAGACTTAAAACTGAGATGAGGAGGAACTACTTCTCACAGAGGGTGGTGAATTTGTGGAACTCGCTGCCCCATAGCGCGGTGGGGTCTGAATCATTGACGCAGATAGATATATTTCTGATTTTAAAAATGGGTTAAAGGGGTATGGGGAACAGGTGGGGAGGTGGATTTGAGACCAGGTCAGCCATGATCTGATTGAATGACGGAGCAGGCTCGAAGAGCTCAATTTGCCCACTTCCGCTCCTAATTCCAGTGTTCCCACTGCTGTCTTGGGAGGGAAGGGGGAATTCCACCAGACTAACCACCCTCCGAGAGAAGAAATTCCTCCTCATCTCCCTCTTGCTTTTGGACAGTGATCCCACCTCCCCGTCCCCATTCCTGGTTCTAGATTCTCCCACAAGAGGAAACATCATCTCCACATCCACCCTGTCGAAGATAAACCACCACCACCCTCCCCCAGCACCCCCTCGGGATCTCAAAGCTTTTGATTACGTGTGTCTGGACCTGTTCTCTGCTCTCTCTGCACGACTACCTGAGGCTGGTTAACCATAGAATCCCGACAATGGCGGAAGGAGGTCATTCAGCCCATCGAATCTGCACCGACTCTCCAAGAGAGCATCTTATCAGGCCCAAACCCCAGCCGTAACCCCACGCATTCAGCATGGCCAATCTACCTAACCTGCACATCTTTGGACATTAAGGGGCAATTTAGCATGGCCAATCCACTTAACCTGCACATCTTTGGACACTAAGGGACAATTTAGCATGGCCAATCTACCTAACCTACACATCTTTGGACACTAAGGGACAATTTAGCATGGCCAATCCACTTAACCTGCACATCTTTGGACACTAAGGGACAATTTAGCATGGCCAATCTACCTAACCTACACATCTTTGGACACTAAGGGACAATTTAGCATGGCCAATCCACTTAACCTGCACATCTTTGGACACTAAGGGACAATTTAGCATGGCCAATCTACCTAACCTACACATCTTTGGACACTAAGGGACAATTTAGCATGGCCAATCCACTTAACCTGCACATCTTTGGACACTAAGGGACAATTTAGCATGGCCAATCTACCTAACCTGCACATCTTTGGACATTAAGGGGCAATTTAGCATGGTCAATCCACCTAACCTGCACATCTTTGGACATTAAGGGACAATTTAGCATGGCCAATCTACCTAACCTGCACATCTTTGAACACTAAGGGGGAATTCAGCGTGGCTCTCTCTGCAGATGCTGCCAAAACTGCTGAGTCCTTCCGGAATCCTCTTTCTGGTGGCACGGTGGCGCAGTGGTTAGCACTGCTGCCTCACAGCGCCAGGGACCCGGGTTCGGTTCCCGGCTTGGGTCACTGCCTCTGTGGAGTTTGCATGCTCTTCCCGTGTCTGCGCGGGTTTCCTCCGGGTGCTCCGGTTTCCTCCCACAGCCCAGATGTGCAGGTTAGGTGGATTGGCCATGCTAAATTGCCCCTTAGTGTCAGGGGGAGTTGCAGGGGAAATGCATGAGGTTATGGGGATAGGGCCTGGGTAGGATTGTGGTCGGTGCAGACTCGATGGACCGAATGGCCTCCTCTGTACTGTAGGATTCTATTCTATGATTATTCTTTATTTCGGATGCCGCAAATGTGGCGACTTTGAGTGTCCACCAGGCCACCTGGACTTTTGGACAAGATGGTAACCCTCACCCTAATCTTCCCCTCCACCGCACCTCAGCCGTGGCTACCAAAGCTTTGGGCATGGTGTCAATTTTGGGAGCCAAGAGGATTGGTGAGACTTTTGACAACAGGGGGGAGGTGAATCGTTTGGGCATCCATGCCTGCAGCGGTCAAGGGTGGGGCTGGTGCGAGGAATGGGGTTTAGCACCACCAATTGGCTGTGCCCTTACACGATGGTTGGCGTGTACACGCGCGGGCGTTCTTGGTTCACTTACTACTGGACTGCAGCATGGTTGTGCTAAGCGAGCTCTCCACATCCTGCAGCTGGAGAGGGCTCCTGAGGGAGAGAAGCTCGGTGGGCGCCGGCGGGGCAGAGTCTGCCATGGGTGGGCCCGGGGTCGCCTGAGGGGCGGGCATATCGAGAGCGGTGAGCGTGGCAGCCGCCTTGTCTGTGGGCAAAGTGGGGAGGGGGTCTCCGGGCGACGCGGTGGGCCTCCGGGCTGAGGCGGGGGTGGCGGAGGGCGGAGGGGGACGGGCGGGCGTCGGGGTCGCAGCCTCTCCGTCGACGCCGGGCTTGACGACCACCATGGAGGTGAGCGGGGTGACAAAGTTATATCTGAGCGACAGGGCGAGGGCCTTTTCCCTCAGCAGCCTGCGGCCCGCTGCGTCGTCCACCTTCAGCTGGGCCTGCAGCAGCTCCTGGATGGTGTGGTAGGCCCAGAGCCTCTGGACGAAGGCCCGGGCCCCGGGCGCCGGCCCCGGGCAGGGCAGAGCGGCCTGGCTGCCGTTCAGCGGGATGCTGTTCTCCAGCTCCAGGACCTGGGCCGAGCCTGAGGCCTGCAGGCGCACGCGCAGCGCCTGCTGTGGTGGGCCCCGCAGCCTCCCGGCCACCACCAGCTCCGAGCCATTGAAGAAGGCGGGGAAGAGGGTCTGGGTCACCTCCTCCACCCGGTTGTCCAGGTACTGCAGCTGGACGTCGAAGAGGAGCGGGCTGGCCACCTCGTCGTAGAAGCCCTTGAGCTGGAGGCTGGCATCGGCCTCCTCGTAGATGCGGCGCGCCACTCCGCGGTTGTCGAGCGAGAGCCGCTGCAGCAAGGGGAAGTCCACATCGTCACCGAAGCCCAGGCAGAAGAGGGACAGTGAGCCTCCCATGGCCGCCCGGGCGTTGTTAATGATGGCACTGGGCGAGGTGACCCCCGAGGTCGGCTCCCCGTCCGTCAGGAATATAACCAGCGGCACCTTGTTTCTCCCCTCTCCCCGCCGGACGCCCGGCTCCCAGGAACCACCTTTACCGAACAACTCAGCTGCTGCCAGCAGCGCTCCATTAATGTCGGTCCCTGTGGGAGAGAAGGAGGCAATGTTTATGGCTGAGAGAGAAACACAGACAGAGAGACGGAAAGAGAGAGAGAGAAAGAGAGGCAGAGAGAGAGAGGCAGAGAGAGAGAGAGAGAGACACAGAGAGAGAGAGAGAGAGGCAGAGAGAGACACAGAGAGAGAGAGAGAGACACAGAGAGAGAGAGAGAGAGGCAGAGAGAGACACAGAGACAGTGAGAGAGAGAGATGGAAAGAGAGAAACACAGAGACAGAGAGACGGAAAGAGAGAGAGACAGAGAGAGACACAGAGAGACAGAGAGAGAGCGCGACAGAGACAGAGCGATATAGAGACAGAGACACAGAGGGCACTTGCCCCAAGACTGGAAAATCCCACCCAAGTCAACAGACCTTTGCATGATCCTGTCCCGCCCGCTATGATTGCCTTGGTGGGCAAGACTGGTGTGGTGGACCTCAGTTGTGCCTTTGTCCTATATGGACCACCGTTGTGTGTGTTTGTCATACCTGGACACATCCCCTTCCAGTTTGGGTCCTCCCCTCAGCACCTAGTATAAAGGTGGCTGTCTCCTCCCCCTTGTTCAGTCCAGGTTGGTTATATGTTGGGATCTGCTCCTGATTCTGTTGTGAATAAAAGCCTACACTTATATTGGCACACCGGTAGTCTTTCGCCTTATTGATAGCGCATCAACTGGAAAATTTCACCCAGAGAGAGACAGACAGCGAGAGAGAGAAAGGGAGACCAAGAGAGAGAGAGGAAGACGGAGACTAAGAGAGGGAGACCGAGAGACATAGAGAGAGGGAGAGAAAGAGAGAGTCAGAGAGAGAGAGAGAGAAAGGGAGACCAAGAGAGAGAGAGAGAGGAAGATGGAGACCAAGAGAGGGAGACAGAGAGAGAGGGAGAGAGACAGAGAGGGAGAGAGACAGAGAGCGTCAACCCACAGAACATGGACTGCAGTGAGTCAAGAAGGCAGCTCACCACCACCTTCTCAAGGGCACCGAGAGATGGGCAATAAATGATGGCCAATCAGCCACGCCCATGTTGAGATAGAGAGAAACAGGCAAGAGTGATAGAGCATGAGGAAGTCAGACAGACAGAAACAGACACAGCGATGGAGGGACAAAATGAGAGAGTAACAGTGAAAGGCAGGAAGAGAGACAGAGAGAGAGACAGAGAGACACAGCGGGAGAGAGAGAGACAGAAGAGAGAGAGTGTGACAGACAGAGAGAGAGAGACAGAGAGAGAGAGAGACAGAGAGAGAGAGAGACAGAGAGACACAGCGGGAGAGAGACAGAAGAGAGAGAGTGTGACAGACAGAGAGAGATAGACAGAGAGAGAGATAGACAGAGAGAGAGACAGAGAGAGAGAGAGAGAGACAGAGAGAGAGAGAGAGAGATACGAATGGATGGAGAGAAGGATAAGCAGGGTTAGCTGGGTACTGAGTGCTGCCTCAGGGGGATGAGGCAGAATGGGTCGACATACAGCCAGAGGCTTCCATCTGCTTCACATATTGCTTGGCACTCTGCACGTTGTGTCTGGTAGCTGGGATCGATTGGTTCACCTTCCAAACCTCAATGACATTCGAGAAGGTGATAATGTTGAAATAGTCGTCAGTACGGAGGTCACTCAGGATGGTGTTCATCGCTTCCTTCGTCTGTGAGACAACATCCAGAGAAAGAACAATGATAGAAAAACCATATACTCCAGAACCAATCCCTGTACCTTCCCCAGCCCCAACAACCCTCCCCAGCCCCAACAACCCTCCCCAGCCCCAACAACCCTCCCCAGCCCCTACAACCCTCCCTATCCCTGCACCCTCCCCAGCCCTTACAACCCTCCCTATCCCTGCACCCTCCCCAGCCCCTATAACCCTCCCTATCCCTTCAGCCTCCCCAGCCCCTACAGCCCTCCCTATCTCTGTAACCTCCTCCAGCCCCTACAATCCTCCCTATCCCTGCACCCTGCCCAGCCCCTACAACCCTCCCTATCTCTATAACCTCCTCCAGCCCCTACAACCCTCCCTATCTCTATAACCTCCTCCAGCCCCTACAACCTTCCCTATCTCTATAACCTCCTCCAGCCCCTACAACCCTTCCTATCTCTATAACCTCCTCCAGCCCCTACAACCTTCCCTATCTCTATAACCTCCTCCAGCCCCTACAACCCTCCCTATCTCTATAACCTCCTCCAGCCCCTACAACCCTCCCTATCTCCGTAATCTCCTCCAGCCCCTACAACCCTCCCTACCTCTGTAACTTCCTCCAGCCCCTACAACCCTCCCTATCTCCGTAATCTCCTCCAGCCCCTACAACCCTCCCTACCTCTGTAACTTCCTCCAGCCCCTACAACCTTCCTTGTATGTGTAATATTCTACAGCCCCTTAAACCCTCCTTATCTCCATAACCTCTTCCATTCCTGACAATCCTCCCTGTCTCTTCAACCTCCTCCAGCCCCTACAAACCTCCCTATCTCTGTAATCTTCCACAACACTCCGAGATCTCTGCGCTCCTCCAATTCCGGCTTCTCGAGCATCCCCCGATTCCCATCGCTCCACCATTGGTGGCCGTGCCTTCAGTTGCCTGGGGGACCCTTAGGTCTCGAATTCTCTTCCTAAACCTCTCTGTCTCTCTCCCTGTCTCTCTCTGTCTCTCCCTCTCGCACTCTCTGTCTCTGTCTCTTTCTCTCGCTCTTTCTGTCTCTGTCTCTCTCCCTCCCTCTCTCTGTCTCTCCCTCACCCGTCTCTCCCTCTCCCCATCTCCCCGTCTCCCCGTCTCCCCCTCTCCCCGTCACTCCCTCTCCCCGTCTCCCCGTCTCCCCTCTCCCCATCTCCCTGTCTCCCCTCTCTCCCTCTCCCCGTCTCCCCGTCTCTCCCTGTCTCTCCCTCTCCCCGTCTCCCCCACTCCCCCTCCCCCCTCTCCCGTCTCTCCCTCTCCCCGTCTCTCCCTCTCCCCGTCTCTCCCTCTCCCCGTCTCTCCCTCTCCCCCTCTCCCCATCTCCCCCTCTCCCCGTCCCCCCTCTCCCCGTCCCCCCTCTCCCCGTCCCCCCTCTCCCCGTCTCCCCCTCTCCCCCTCTCCCCGCCTCCCCCTCTCCCCGCCTCCCCCTCTCCCCGCCTCCCCCTCTCCCCGTCTCTC
>NW_027593385.1:0-12500 GCF_964213995.1 Mustelus asterias
ATTGTCCCTTAGTGTCCAAAGATGTGCAGGTTAGGTGGATTGGCCATGCTAAATTCCCCCTTAGTGTCCAAAGATGTGCAGGTTCGGTGGATTGGTTATTTCTGATTTCATTACCATATCCATTCTTCATTGAGTGATGAGACGGAGCGAGAGATTGATGGCTTGAAAGAGCATTTCCTTGAGTTTGATTCTCCTTTGCTCCCTATCACCTTCAGAATGGAATCACAGCTTTGCACATCGCCTCCAGGAGAGGAAACACCAACATGGTTCGATTCTTGTTGGACCGGGAAGCCCAGATTGACGCACGGACAAAGGTGAGCGTACGAGACTTGGTGAGCTTGCTCCCGATTGCGGGAGGTCACATCTGCTCCCCAACTGCAGGCAAAAAATTCTCCGGCCTGCTTTTTTGGAAGAAATATCAACTCTTTTAACCTCTGAAACAAGGGATTCATGAGAATGGGATCCCATGGGTGGCACAGTGGGTTAGCACTGCTGCCTCACAGCGCCAGGGACCCGGGTTCAATTCCCAGCTTTGAGTCTGTGCGGAGTTTGCACAAATTCCCCGTGTCTGTGTGATTTTCATTTGGGTCCTCCAGTTTCCTCCCACAGTCTAAAGATGTGCAGCTTAGATGGATTGGCCATGCTAAATTGCCCCTTCGTGTCTAAATATGTGTCGGTTAGATGGATTGGCCATGCTAAGTTGCCCCTTAGTGTCCAAATATGTGTGGGTTAGGTAGATTGGCCATGCTAAATTGCCCCTTAGTGTCCAAAGATGTGCAGGTTAGATGGATTGGCCATGCTACATTGCCCCTTAGTGTCCAAAGATTTGTAGGTTAGGTGGATTGGCCATGCTAAATTGCCCCTTAGTGTCCAAAGATGTGCGGGTTAGGTGGATTGGCCATGCTAAATGGCCCCTTAGTGTCCAAATATGTGCGGGTTAGATGGATTGGCCATGCTAAATTATCCCTGAGTATCCAAAGATTTGTAGGTTAGGTGGATTGGCCATGCTAAATTGACCCTCAGTGTCCAAAGATGTGCGGGTTAGAGGGATTGATCATTGTAAATTGCTCCTTAGTGTCAGGGGGATTAGTGGGGTAAATACCTGGAGTTAGGGGGATGGGGCCTGGCTGGGATTGTTGGCGATGGGGCAAATAGCCTCCTTCTGCACTGCAGGGATTAATTGGTCCATTGTTAATTACTTTGAAGAAATATTTTTTTTAAATGAACAGAAGAATCGAGTCCCTAACTTTGTAAATATTTCAGTTGAGAGATGAACTGAAATGTTGCCCGTGTTACAATTCCTACCCCTGTCTGTCACTGGCTGGTTTATTTGTATGAGGTCGATGTGTGTGTGTGTCCAAACCTAGTTTCGTGTGTGGCCAATTTAAAGACTTTAGTTGCTTTCAAGAGAGGGGATTCTCTGTTCACTAAGAAAGAGCTAAACGCGAGGACTAAGTCACATGCCACATGCTCCAGTAAGCTACAAATAAAGGAATATTAGGCCAGAAGAATAATTAACAGTTTTGCTGAAAAAATTATACGTGCTGTCGAAGTTTTTCATCTTCCACTCAACAGGGTAAGAGCCGCAAACATACCAATTGGAAAGGGGACAACAATTTATATTGCAAGAGAAGAGTGCGCTGATTGGTTGTCAAGTGGGCTCTGATTGGTGGAGGCATTGCCAAGGAAACGCACTAGGGAACAGTTAACTGCCGAGTTTTTGTTTCAAATTCAGGCCAGGCAGGTTGACTCTGGTCGTGGAACTGCCTTGGGTGAGAATAATTTGAACTAATTGCTGTCCTTGGACCCTGGTTGCCATGGTGGCAGGAAAGGGTGAGCATGCATGCTGTGCGAGCTCCGACCATGCCCAAGGCCGATCAGTGAGGCGAGTCCCGGCCAACCTAAATCTGGTCACAGAGTCATAGAGGTTTACAGCATGGAAACAGGCCCTTTGGCCCAACTTGTCCATGCCGCCCCTTTTTTTTTAATCACTAAGCTCGTCCCAATTGCCCGCATTTGGCCCATATCCCTGTATACCCATCTTACCAATGTAACTGTCTAAATACTTTTTAAAAGATAAAATTGTACCCGCCTCTACTACTACCTCTGGCAGCTTGTTCCAGACACTCATCACGCTCTGTGTGAAAAAATTGCCCCTCTGGACCCTTTTGTATCTCCCCTCTCACCTTAAACCTATGCCCTCTAGTTTTAGACTCCCCTACCTTTGGGAAAAGATGTTGACTATCGAACTGATCTGTGCCCCTCATTATTTTATAGACCTCTATAAGATCACCCCTCAGCCTCCTACGCTCCAGGGAAAAAAGTCGCAGTCTATTCAGCCTCTCCTGATAACTCAATCCATCAAGTCCCGGTAGCATCTTTTCTGCACTCTTTCTAGTTTAATAATATCCTTTCTATAATAGGGTGACCAGAACTGTACACAGTATTCCAAGTGTGGCCTTACCAATGTCTTGTACAACTTCAACAAGACGTCCCAACTCCTGTATTCAATGTTCTGACCAGTCAAACCAAGCGTGCCGAATGCCTTCTTCACCACCCTGTGTTGTTGTTCTTGGGGAGTCACAAGTAGCTCTCTAGAAGCTAAAAAGACTTGGAAGGCTGGAGCATAAGCACTAGCACAGACCAGTTAAGGGGAATAGCCTTTCTCCGTGCTGCACCTTCCACACCATTCTTTGGTCATGTCACTGGACTAGTAATCCAGAGGCTCCGTGGACACAGGTTCCAAACCCACCACGGCAGCTGGAGGAATTTAAATTGGGTGAATTATCTTGAATTAAAAACTAGTTTCAGAGATAGTGGTCATGAAACCATTTTCATTTTTTAAAATCCATCTGGTTCATAATGTCCTTTCGGGAAGGAAATCTGCCAGTGAAGAAGGTTATCTCCAATTGCAGCGGAATCTTGATCAATTGGGCCAGTGGGCTGACGAATGGCAGATGGAGTTTGATTTAGATAAATGCGAGGTGATGCATTTTGTTAGATTGAACCAGGGCAGGACTTACTCAGTTAATGGTAGGGCATTGGGGAGAGTTACAGAACAAAGAGATCTGGGGCTACATGTTCATAGCTCCTTGAAAGTGGAGTCACAGGTGGACAGAGTGGTGAAGAAGGCATTCAGCATGCTTGGTTTCATCGGTCGGAACATTGAATACAGGAGTTGGGATGTCTTGTTGAAGTTGTACAAGACATTGGTAAGGCCACACTTGGAATACTGTGTACAGTTCTGGTCACCCTATTATAGAAAGGATATTATTAAACTAGAAAGAGTGCAGAAAAGATTTACTTGGATGCTACCAGGACTTGATGGTTTGAGTTATAAGGAGAGGCTGACTAGACTGGGACATTTTTCCTCTGGAGCATCGGAGGCTGAGGGGTGAACTTATAGAGGTCTATAAAATGATGAGGGGCATAGATCAGCTAGATAGTCAATATCTTTTTCCAAAGGTAGGGGAGTCTAAAACTAGAGGGCATAGGTTTAAGGTGAGAGGGGAGAGATACAAAAGTGTCCAGAGGGGCAATTTTTTCACCCAGCGGGTGGTGAGTGTCTGGAACAAGCTGCCAGAGGTAGTAGTAGAGGCGGGTACAATTTTATCTTTTAAAAAGCATTTAGATAGTTACATGGGTACGATGGGTATAGAGGGATATGGGCCAAATGCGGGCAATTGGGATTAGTTTAGGGTTTTTTTTTAAAAAAGGGCGGCATGGACAAGTTGGGCTGAAGGGCCTGTTTCCATGCTGTAAACCTCTATGACTCTATCCTTACCCGGTCTGGCCTACTTGCGACTCCAGAGCCACAGCAATGTGGTTGACTCTCAACTGCCCTCTGAAAAGACCGAGCGAGCCATTCAGTTCAAGGGAAATGGGCAACGAATGCTGGCTTTGCCAGTGACACCCACATCCTCCGCCCATTGGGGCGGCACGATGGCACAGTGGTTAGCACTGCTGCCTCACAGCACCGGGGACCCGGGTTCGATTCCCGGCTTGGGTCACTGTCTGTGCGGAGTCTGCACATTCTCCCTGTATCTGCGTGGGTTTCCTCCGGATGCTCCAGTTTCCTGCCACAGTCCAAAGATGTGCGGGTTAGGTGGATTGTCCATGCTAAATTGCCCTTTGGTGTCAGGGTGACTTACTAGAATAAATGCATGGGGTTAGGGCCTAAGTGGGATTGTTGTTGGTGCAGACTCGATGGGGCAAATGGCCTCCTGCACTGTAGGGCTTCTATGATTCTGTGATCTCAGGGAAGAATAAGGAGGCACTGTTCCAGCTCTGGAAGACACGATTCCCTAAGCATGATGCAACTGAATGTATTGAAGAGGCGGCTGGATATAGCACTTGGGGCGAACGGGATCAAAGGTTATGGGGAGAAAGCAGGATTAGGCTACTGAGTTGGATGATCAGCCATGATGGTGATGAATGGCGGAGCAGGCTCGAAGGGCCGAATGGCCTCCTCCTGATCCTATCTTCCATGTTTCTGCTCCATGGAGGGTCGAGGTGTCAGTAGATCTTCATCTGGTGAATAGATTAAGAAGGTGAGTTGGCTTGTTTGGGGTGAATAAAATTACAGAGCCTTCCCTCAGCAAACAAGGTTGACTCTTCGTGTACGCTAATCAGAAGGGGATGGCCGTCAGGTTTTGGCGTGAGGTGAAAGGTCGCTCTGCAGGTGTTGCGGCTGTAATTGGGAATTGTGTGTGTTCCCCCTTCAGGATGAACTGACCCCACTTCACTGTGCCGCCCGGAATGGCCACGTCCGCATCGCTGAGATCCTGTTGGATCGCAACGCGCCAATCATGGCAAAAACCAAGGTAGGTGGAAGGTAGGTGTGAGAGCGCGATAAACATAGTAACAGACGCATCAACACTGTCCCACAATACTGGCACAGTTCACCCACACCCTATTCCCTGTACTACACACACACACACACACACAGCCAAGTACAGTGCCCAAACGAGGGGTGGCAAAGCGACTGTTACTAAACACACGTCCACTGACCATTCCATACCCGGAACTGAGAATCCGCACCCGTACCTGGGACTGAGAATCCGCACCCGTACCTGGGACTGAGAATCCGCACCCGTACCTGGGACTGAGAATCCGCACCCGTACCCGGGACTGAGAATCCGCACCCGTACCCGGGACTGAGAATCCGCACCCGTACCCGGGACTGAGAATCCGCACCCGTACCCGGGACTGAGAATCCGCACCCGTACCCGGGACTGAGAATCCGCACCCATACCCGGGACTGAGAATCCGCACCCGTACCCAGGACTGAGAATCCGTACCCGTACCCGGGACTGAGAATCCGCACCCGTACCCGGGACTGAGAATCCGCACCCGTACCCAGGACTGAGAATCCGCACCCGTACCCGGGACTGAGAATCCGCACCCGTACCCGGGGACTGAGAATCCGCACCCGTACCCGGGACTGAGAATCCGCACCCGTACCCGGGACTGAGAATCCGCACCCGAACCCGGGGACTGAGAATCCGCACCCGGGACTGAGAATCCGCACCCGTACCCGGGACTGAGAATCCGCACCCGTACCCGGGACTGAGAATCCGTACCCGTACCCGGGACTGAGAATCCGCACCCGTACCCGGGACTGAGAATCCGCACCCATACCCGGGACTGAGAATACGCACTGGTACCCGGGACTGAGAATCCGCACCCGTACCCGGGACTGAGAATCCGTACCCGTACCCGGGACTGAGAATCCGTACCTGGGACTGAGAATCCGCACCCGTACCCCGGACTGAGAATCCGCGCCCGTACCCGGGACTGAGAATCCACACCTGTACCCGGGACTGAGAATCCGTACCTGGGACTGAGAATCCGCACCCGTACCCGGGACTGAGAATCCGCGCCCGTACCCGGGACTGAGAATCCACACCCGTACCCGGGACTGAGAATCCGTACCCGTACCTGGGACTGAGAATCCGTACCCGTACCTGGGACTGAGAATCCGCACCCATCCCTGGGACTGAGAATCCGCACCCGTACCTGGGACTGAGAATCTGCACCCGTACCCGGGACTGAGAATCCGTACCCGTACCCGGGACTGAGAATCCACACCCGTACCTGGGACTGAGAATCTGCACCCGTACCCGGGACTGAGAATCCGTACCCGTACCCGGGACTGAGAATCCGTACCCGTACCTGGGACTGAGAATCCGCACCCGTACCTGGGACTGAGAATCCGCACCCATCCCTGGGACTGAGAATCCGCACCCGTACCTGGGACTGAGAATCCGCACCCATCCCTGGGACTGAGAATCCGCACCCGTACCCGGGACTGAGAATCCGTACCCGTACCCGGGACTGAGAATCCGTACCCGTACCCGGGACTGAGAATCCGCACCCGTACCCGGGACTGAGAATCCGTACCCGTACCCGGGACTGAGAATCCACACCCGGGAATGAGAATCCGCACCTGTACTCAGGACTGAGAATCCATACCCGGAACTGAGAATCCATGCCTACCCCTGAGTGAGAATCTGTGCCTGTCCCTCTGCCACCCCCACTCTCTCCGCCCCCTCCTGAAGCAGGCTGAGAATGAGCTGTTGATCTTGTTTCTGTCTTGAGTGACTCCATTCTGGCCTCTTGCTCTGTCTCTGTCTCTCTCTCTCTCTGTGCTCTCTCTAGAATGGCCTGTCTCCCACCCACATGGCTGCCCAAGGCGACCACTTAGACTGTGTCCGCTTGCTCCTGCAGTACAAAGCCGAGATCGATGATGTGACCCTTGATAACCTCACTCCGCTGCACGTGGCAGCACACTGCGGGCACCACAAAATGGCCAGGGTCCTCCTGGACAAAGGGGCAAAGGCCAGTGCCAGGGCTTTGGTTAGTCTTTCCCATCTCTCTGTTGTGCATGTGTGGAATTGTGGGATTGTGCGTCATGGGGCCAGAACGCACGGGGAAAGCTTTTACAGGGAATCTTCCTCTTTAGATCCCCTTCCTGAACATTACTCCTCTCTCTCGCTCTCATTCTCTGTATCTCCCTTTCTCTCTCTCTCGCTCCCTGTTTCTCTCGTTCCCTCTTTCTCTCTCTCGTTCCCTCTTTCTCTCTCTCGTTCCCTCTTTCTCTCTCTCGTTCCCTCTCTCTCTCTCGTTCCCTCTTTCTCTCTCTCGTTCCCTCTTTCTCTCTCTCGTTCCCTCTTTCTCTCTCTCGTTCCCTCTTTCTCTCTCTCCCTCTTTCTCTCTCTTGCTCTCTTTTTCTCTCTTGCTCTCTCTCTCTCTTTCGCTCTCTCACACTCTCACTCGATTTCTCTCACTCTCTTTCCCTCTCTCACTCCCTTTCTCTCTTTTTCTCTCTCGCTCTCTTTCTCTCCTTCTTCCTTTCCCTTTTTCTCTCTCGCTCTCTTTGTCCCTCTTGGTCTTTCTCTCTCGCACTCCTCCTCCCTTTCTCTTTTTCTCTTGCTCTCTTTCTCTCTCTCTCTCTCATTCTCTTTCTCTCTCTCTATCTCTCTCGCTCTTTTTCTCTCTCTCTCTCTCTCATTCTCTTTCTCTCTCGCTCTCTTTCTCTTTCATAAGACCATCGGACACAGGAGCAGAATGAGGCCACTCGGCCCATCGAGTCTGCTCCGCCATTCAATCATGGCTGATATTTTTTTCATCCCCATTCTCCTGCCTTCTCCCCATAACCCCTGATCCCCTTATTAATCAAGAACCTATCTATCTCTGTCTTAAAGACACTCAATGACCCGGCCTCCACAGCCTTCTGCGGCAAAGAGTTCTACAGATTCGCCACTCTCTCGCTGAAGAAATTCCTCCTCATCTCTGTTTTAAAGGATCGTCCCTTTAGCCTGAGGTTGTGCCCTCTGGTTCTAGTTTTTCCTACTAGTGGAAACATCTTCTCCACGTCCACTCTATCCAGGCCTCGCAGTATCCTGTAAGTTTCAATAAGATTCTCCCCCCTCATCCTTCTAAACTCCAATGAGTACAGACCCAGAATCCTCAACCGTTCCTCATATGACAAGCTCTTCATTCCAGGGATCATTCTTGTGAACCTCCTCTGGACCCTTTCCAAGGCCAGCACATCCTTCCTTAGATACAGGGCCCAAAACTGCTCACAATATTCCAAATGGGGTCTGACCAGAGCCTCATACAGAAATTCATCCCTGCTCTTGTATTCTAGCCCTCTCGACATGAATGCTAATTTGCCTTCCTAACTGCCGACTGAACCTGCACGTTAACCTGAAGAGAATCTTGAACAATGACTCCCAAGTCCCTTTGTGCTTCTGATTTCCGAAGCATTTCCCCATTTAGAAAATAGTCTACACCTCATTCCTCCTTCCAAAGTGCATAACCTCACACTTTTCCACATTGTATTCCATCTGCCACTTCTTTGCACACACTCCTGACCTGTCCAATTCCTTCTGCAGCCCCCCTGCTTCCTCAATACTACCTGTCCCTCTATATTACCTGTCTCTCGCTCTCTTTCTCTCTCTCACTCTTTCCCACTCGCTTCTTCTTTCTCTTTCTCTCGCTTTCTCTCGCTCCTTCTTCCTTTCTCTCTCTCTCGCTCTCTTTCTCTCTCTCGCTCTCTTTCTCTCTCTCGCTCCTTCAGATCTGCCTCTTTTCCCCCTGTTGAGTTGGTGTGTCCCAGTATAACTCTGGATGATAATGTTTCCCGCATGAACCCGCCCTGGGATGTTTGACGATGTTATTGTCTCGACCTGAATATATTTCTCTGGCTGATGAATGTAAATGAGGAGCTCCGTGACCACAGTTTGTGCCCACGTTTCCGTGCTGGCCTTGGGGAACTCCTGAATGGACCATAATATCAGAGTGATGTGAATAATAGAATACAATCAGAAAGTCGCTGCAGTGCAGAAGAGGCCATTCAGCCCATTGAGTCGACACCAACGGCTGCAGAAAAGATGGACACCATGGAGAGATTGTCTACGGAGTCTCTGTGGGTGGAGGTTACGAACAGGAAGGGGTCAATAACTTTACTGGGTGTATTCTATAGGCCACCCATTAGTAACAGGGATGTTGAGGAGCAGATAGGGAAACAGATCCTGGAAAGGTGTAATAATAACAGAGTTGTCGTGATGGGAGACTTTAATTTCCCAAATATTGATTGGCATCTCCCTAGAGTAAGGGGTGTAGATGGGGAGGAGTTTGTTAGGTGTGTTCAGGAGGGTTTCTTGACACAGTATGTAGATAAGCCTACAAGAGGAGAGGCTGTACTTGATTTGGTATTGGGAAATGAACCTGGTCAGGTGTCAGATCTCTCAGTGGGAGAGCATTTTGGAGATAGTGATCATAATCCTATCTCCTTTACAATAGCATTGGAGAGAGGATCAGACAAGTTAGAAAAGTGTTTAATTGGAGTAAGGGGAATTATGAGGCTATCAGGCAGGAAATTGGAGGCTTAAATTGGAAAGAGGTTTTCTCAGGGAAATGTACGGAAGAAATGTGGCAAATTTTCAGGGAATATTTGTCTGGAGTTCTGCATAGCAACGTTCCAATGAGACAGGGAAGTTATGGTAGGTTACAGGAACCGTGGTGTACAAAGGCTGTAATGAATCTAGTCAAGAAGAAAAGAAAAGCTTACAAAAGGTTCAGGGAACTAGGAAATGTTAGAGATCTTGAAGAGTATACGGCTAATAGGAAGGATCTTAAGAAGGAAATTAGGAGAGCCAGAAGGGGTCATGAAAAGGCCTTGGCAGGCAGGATTAAGGAAAACCCCAAGGCATTCTACAAGTATGTGAAGAGCAAGAGGATAAGACATGAAAGAATAGGACCTATCAAGTGTGACGGTGGGAAAGTTTGAATGGAACCAGAAGAAATAGCAGAGGTACTTAATGAATACTTTACTTCAGTATTCACTATGGAAAAGGATCTTGGTGGTTGTAGTGCAGACTTGTAGCGGACTGAAAAGCTTGAGCATGTAGATATTAAGAAAGAGGATGTGTTGGAGCTTTTGAAAAGCATCAAGTTAGATAAGTTGCCGGGATTGGATGAGATGTACCCCAGACTACTGTGGGAGGCGAGGGAGGAGATTGCTGAGCCTCTGGTGATGATCTTTGCATCATCAATGGAGACAGGAGAGGTTCCGGAGGATTGGAGGATTGCGGATGTTGTTCCTTTATTCAAGAAAGGGAGTAGAGATAGCCCTGGAAATTATAGACCAGTGAGTCTAACCTCAGTGGTTGGTAAGTTGATGGAGAAGATCCTGAGGGGCAGGATTTATGAACATTTGGAGAGGTATAATATGATTAAGAATAGTCAGCATGGCTTTGTCAAAGGCAGATCATGCCTTACGAGCCTGATTGAATTTTTTGAGGATATGACTAAACACATTGATGAAGGAAGAGCAGTAGATGTAGTATATATGGACTTCAGCAAGGCATTTGATGAGGTGCCCCATGCAAGGCTTATTGAGAAAGTGAAGGGGCATGGGATCCAAGGGGACATTGCTTTGTGGATCCAGAACTGGCTTGCCCACAGAAGGCAAAGAGTGGTTCTAGATGGATCATATTCTGCATGGAGGTCGGTCACCAGTGGAGTGCCCCAGGGATCTGTTCTGGGATCCTTACTCTTTGTGATTTTTATAAATGACCTGGATGAGGAAGTGGAGGGATGGGTTGGTAAGTTTGCTGATGACACAAAGGTTGGAGGTGTTGTGGACAGTGTGGAGGGATGTCAGAAGTTGCAGCGAGACATTGATAGGATGCAAGATTGGGCGGAGAAGTGGCAGATGGAGTTCAACCCAGATAAGTGTGAGGTGGTTCATTTTGGCAGGTCAAATAGGATGGCGGAATATAATATTAATGGCAGGACTCTTGGCAGAGTGGAAGATCAGAAGGATCTTGGGGTCCGAGTTCATAGGACGCTCAAAGCAGCTGTGCAGGTTGAGGCTGTGGTTAAGAAGGCGTATGGTGTACTGGTCTTCATTAATCGAGGAGTTGAGTTTAAGAGTCGTGAGATAATGTTGCAGCTATATAAGACCCAGGTCAGACCACACTTGGAGCACTGTGCTCAGTTCTGGTCGCCTCATTACAGGAAGGATGTGGAAGCCATAGAAAGGGTGCAGAGGAGATTTACAAGGATGTTGCCTGGGTTGGGGAGCATGCCTTATGAGGATAGGTTGAGTGAGCTCGGCCTTTTCTCCTTGGAGAGACGAAGGATGAGGGGTGACCTGATAGAGGTGTATAAGATGTTGAGAGGTATTGATCGAGTGGACAGTCAGAGGCTTTTTCCTCGGGCTGAAATGGTTGCCACAAGAGGACACAGGTTTAAGGTGCTGAGGAGTAGATACAGAGGAGATGTCAGGGGTAAGTTTTTCATTCAGAGGGTGGTGGGTGTGTGGAATGGGCTGCCAGCAACGGTGGTGGAGGCGGATTCGATAGGGTCTTTTAAGAGACTTTTAGATAAGTACTTGGAACTCAGTAAGATAGAGGGTTATAGGTAAGCCTAGTAATCGCAAAGGTAGGGACATGTTCGGCACAACTTTGTGGCTGAAGGGCCTGTTTGTGCTGTAGGTTTTCTATGTTTCTCTGTTTCTAACTCTCTGACAGAGTATACTACCCAGGCCCCCTTCGCCTGCCCCATCCCCATCACTCCATGCATTTAGCATGGTCAATCCCCCTAACCCGCACATCTTTGGACACTAAGGAGCAATTTAGCATGGCCAATCCACCTAACCTGCACATCTCTGGACACTAAGGGTCAATTTAGCATGGCCAATCCCCCTAACCGCACATGTTGGGATGTTGTGCTGGGGGAGGATGTGGGATGGTGGGGGGTGGTCTCGGTTATTTCAGACTGTCTTTAGTTTGTCAGGTTTTAGTCCCACATTCCCTCTCTCCAGTTATTTAGTTTCCAGGAGTTTTGACACCATGAACTGACTCCAGGGTGTGTCTAATCTTGGCTGAGTGACTGTCACACTCCGCTATAGCTGCCTGAACCAGTGGTCAAACAGTAATCAGACCCTTTCTCGGTGGTCCTCTCCATGGTTGCTCTGACTGACCATTGCCCGGTGGTGGTGTGCTTCCACCCAGTTTGCTGCCACGCTCAGTCAGTGCTCACTCACGTGTTGTCACTGTGTTTCTAGAATGGCTTCACACCGTTACACATTGCCTGTAAGAAGAACCATATCAAAGTGATGGATCTGCTGCTGAAACATGGAGCGTCGCTGGAGGCTGTCACTGAGGTGAGAGAAACACCACACGAATCTCCCCATTCCAGCCTCGCCCTGTCCAGGGACTCAGTCCGCAGGGATTGGTGACTTGGATCACAGAATCCGGGGAAGCCACGGTCCGGATGTTTCAGACTCCGGAAAATAATTCCCAATGTGGATCATTGATGATGGAGAGCGAGAGGCAACCTTCCTTTTATTAAAATAGGGAAAGACACACCCTCCCTCGGTCTGTCACTGTCACACACTCTCTCTCTCACACACTCTCTCTCTCACTCTCACTCTCTCACGCTCTCTCACACACACTCTCTCTCTCACTCTCTCACGCTCTCTCTCT
>NW_027593385.1:20000-30000 GCF_964213995.1 Mustelus asterias
TTTTGTGTCCACCTTACCAGCTCACCTCTGATCCCATGCGACTTCACCTTCTGCACCAGTCTGCCATGAGGGACCTTGTCAAAGGCCTTACTGAAAACTTACCTTCAGTTGTTTCCTAATGAGGGATTTCTGCCACTGTTTGAGGGGCCTGCATTGACGGAGAAATGGGAGCGGGATGGTCAGCTATGAGTACATTGAATGGTGGTGCAGGGCGAAGGGCTGAATGGCCTACTCCTGCATCGATTTTCTATGTTTCTATGGACCTTTTCATCCATTAAACCTTCTCATTCGGAAGGTTTGTGCTTTGTTGCTTTTTGATTTGATTTTCCATGTACAGCTTCTCTGTTGAAGTTGCTTCTGTGACTGTGTTTATGGAAAGAGAGAGAGAGAGAGATGGGGAAAAACAAATGTTGGATCCAGTCAAATGAACGAGGTGCATTCCATTCGGGGTGAGCGAGACTGTGTCACCGTTCTGCTTGGGGCTGGGGTCAGGGGGAGACAAGTTGGCGCCCCCTGTGAGAGCAGATTGGTTTTAACCCACTGTGTGGATTCCAGAATCTGTCCGTAATCCAGTCCTGGGTTGTGTTCAGGGTGAGCGAGAGGCCTTGGCTTGATCCGGTTACACAGAGGCAGAAGCAGGTGCCAGGTTTGCGAGGGGCCAGGTGGGAAGTCTCATTTCACCCGCAGCTGGTTCTCGGGTTTGTGCCAGCCAATTCCCGGGGAGTAAATCTAGTGTTTCCTCTTCTTGTAGAAAGTGGAGACTCCGCTGCACATGGCAGCCAGAGCCGGGCAGACGGAGGTGGCACGCTTTTTACTCCAGAACAAGGCCCAGGTCGATGCCAAAGCCAAAGTGAGTCCGGCACACCCAACAGGGGCGGGTGTGTCTGTGTCCTGTGCGTCTGTGTGCACATCTGTGTGTGTGCCTGTGTCTGCCTGTATGTTTGTGTGTCTGTGTGTAGGTGTTTGTCTGTGTGTCCCTATGCACGTGTGTGTGTGTGTGTGTGTGTCTGTGTGTAGGTGTTTGTCTGTGTGTCCCTGTGCACGTGTGTGTGTGTGTGTGTGTGTGTGTGTGTGTGTCAATGTCTGGACATCATTTGGGGCTTTAATCTAAAAGACAGCGTTGTGAATCTCCGGTTCTCCGCTGCTGCTCAATGTTGCTGTTTAAGAAACAAGAGGACCGGGTTTTTGTGGGGAGACTATTCCACGTTGCTGTTTTGAGCCCTCACTATTTTCTTTTCAATCCGCGCAGTGAAGCATCTGCTTCATTTTACCCTTTTTTTTCTGTATTTCAGTTTGGAGGGAGGGTCCATTATGCCAGCTCCTTCCCCCCCCCGTCTTTGTCCGTGAATGCATCAGAAGAAGGTTCTAGAAAGACGGGCAGTTCATGTGTGCATTCTATTTAGACACTGGGTCCTGTAACACAAGCCCACAACGTCTCAGCACCTCAACCTCCCTCCCCCCGCTAAACCCGTGTGAGGCAGGACAACATTCCCGAGTTGTGGGCCATGGATATTTTCCCGACGGGTACATGCTGCCGATCTTTCGTGGGAGCTGTCCTATATTGGAATGTCTATCGGGGAGGCGATGGCCCAGTGATATTATCGCCGGACTATTAATCCAGAAACTCAGCTAATGCTCTGGGGACCCGGGTTCGAATCCCGCCACGGGAGATGGTGGAATTCGAATTCAATAAAAAATTATCTGGGATTAAGAATCTACTGATGACCATGAAACCGTTGTCGGAAAAACCCATCTGGTTCACTCATGTCCTTTAGGGAAGGAAATCTGCCATCCTTACCCGGTCTGGCCTACATGTGACTCCAGAGCCACAGCAATGTGGTTGACTCTCAACTGCCCTCCAAGGGCAACTAGGGATGGGCAATAAATGCTGGCCCAGCCAGTGACACCCATGTCCCAGGAATGAATAAAAAAATAAAACCCATCTTAGATACATCAACCAGCCAAGTGGTTCTTCAGTTCAGCATAGCCTGCTAAATTTAATTACAATCCCCAGTGGAAGATCTCAGGTCACGAATAAGTTTCGCTCATTCGATCGTTGCAGCATCTTTTAACACCACAGAGGATGAGAAAAGACCACAAGATATCTGATGACTGTTGCCGCAGGAGAAATAATTTCCAAACAGAATAGCGGGCAGCGGAGAGAGGGAGTAATGCGAGGGGTGAGATATGGAATACCGATTCCTGGGAATATGGTACATGCTGGAACCTGATTGAGGGGCTGAAATTCTTCATCTGTTTTATTCATTTTATGGGACGTGGGTGTCGCTGGCTGTCCAGTATTTATTGGCCATCCCCAATTGCCCCTTGAGAAGGTGGTGATGAGTCGCCGCTTTGAACCCGCTGCAGTCCGTGTGGTGTAGGTACACCCACAGTGCTGTTAGGGAGGGAGTTCCAGGATTTTGACCCAGCAACTGTGGAGGAACGGCCAACATATTTCAACTCAACAGGGCTCCTTCAACAGCACCTTACAAACCGTGACTGCTACTGTCTAGGAGGACAAGAATCATAGCCCCGACAGTGCAGAAGGAGGCCATTCATCCCATCGAGTCTGCACCGACCACAATCCCACCCAAGCCCCATCCCCGTAACCCCATTCATTTACTCGAGCTAGTCCCCCTGACACTAAGGGACAATTCAGCATGGCCAATCCACCTAACCCGCACATCTTTGGACTGTGGGAGGAAACCGGAGCACCCGGAGGAAACCCACACAGACACGGGGGAGAACGTGCAAACTCCACACAGACAGTGACCCAAGCCGGCAATTGAACCCGGGCCCCTGGCGCTGTGAGGCAGCAGTGCTAACCACTGTGCCACCCCATTTTCCAAACCCGTGACCGCCACCATCTAGAAGGGCAGCAGATACATGGGAACACCACCACCTGGAGGTCCCCCTCCGAGCCACTCACCATCCTGACTTGGAAATATATCGGCCGTTCCTTCGCAGTCGCTGTGTCAAAATCCTGGAACTCCCTCCCTGACGGCATTGTGGCTGTACCTACACCACACGGACTGCAGCGGGTTCAAGATGGCAGCTCATTCACCACCGTCTCAATGGGCAATTAGGGATGGGCAATAAATACTGGACCTCGCCAGTGACACCCAAAACCCCTGAACGGATAAGAAAAAGTTGTTGAATACGTGGGGATGATGACGGAACCTTTCCCCAGTAAGAAGTCTCACAACACTAGTCCTAAAGTCCGGCAGGTTTATTTGGAATCACGAGCTTTCGGAGCGCTGCTCCTTCATCACGGAGTTGGGGGTAAGGTGTTAGCGTGGATTGGGGATTGGCTATCGAACAAGAAGCAGAGAGTTGGAATAAATGGGTGCTTTTCTGGTTGGCAGTTGGTGACTAGTGGCGTGCCGCAGGGATCGGTGCTGGGGCCTCAACTGTTTACCATTTACATCGATGATCTGGAGGAGGGGACCGAGTGTAGGGTAACAAAGTTTGCTGATGACACAAAGATGAGCGGGAAAGCAAATTGTGTGGAGGATGCGGAAAGTCTGCGGGGAGATTTGGATAGGCTAAGTGAGTGGGCGAGGACCTGGCAGATGGAGTATAACGTTGACAAGTGTGAGGTTATCCACTTTGGAAGGAATAATAGTAAAATGGACTATTATATAAATGGTGAAAAATTACAACATGCTACTGTGCAGAGGGACCTGGGGGTCCTTGTGCATGAATCACAAAAACTCAGTTTGCAGGTGCAGCAGGTGATCAAGAAGGCAAATGGAATGTTGGCCTTTATCGCGAAGGGGATGGAGTATAAAAGCAGGGAGGTCTTGCTGCAATTGTACAAGGTCCTGGTGAGGCCGCAACTAGAGTACTGTGTGCAATTTTGGTCCCCTTATTTGCGAAAGGATATATTGGCCTTGGAAGGAGTACTGGTTGATACCGGAGATGAGGGGGTTAGCTTATGAGGAGAGATTGAGTAGACTGGGCCTGTACTCGTTGGAGTTTAGAAGGCTGAGGGGAGATCTTATAGAGACATATAAGATAATGAAGGGGCTAGACAGGGTAGAGGCAGAGAGATTCTTCCCACTTAGAAAGGAAACAAGAACTAGAGGACACAGCCTCAAAATAAGGGGGAGTCAGTTTAGGACAGAGTTGAGGAGGAACTTCTTCTCTCAGAGGGTAGTGAATCTCTGGAATTCTCTGCCCATTGAAGTAGTGGAGGCTACCTCGTTAAATATGTTTAAGTCACAGATAGATAGATTTCTGATCAATAAGGGAATTGAGGGTTATGGGGATCAGGCGGGTAAGTGGAACTAAACCACGATCAGATCAGCCATGATCTTATTGAATGGCGGAGCAGGCTCGAGGGGCCAGATGGCCTACTCCTGCTCCTAGTTCTTATGTTCATCAGGTGATGCCAAATAATCCTGTTGGACTCAAACCTGGAGTTGTGGGATTTCATACTGTGCGCAGCCCAGTCCAACACCGGCATCCCCACACCTTCGTTTCCCCAGTCAGTCAGGGTTGCCATCACTTCTCAGCAGAGCACACACTGGACGGTAATGTGATCTGTCTTCCCACACAGGATGACCAGACTCCCCTACACTGTGCAGCTCGCCTCGGGCACCTGGAGGTCATCAAACTCTTGCTGGAGAACAAAGCGTGCGCCAAATCAGCAACAACCGCAGGCCACACGCCACTGCACATGGCCTCCCGGGAGGGACACAGCGAAGTCGCAGAGGTCCTGCTCGACCACGGGGCCTTACAGACACACATGACAAAGGTAAGTGGACCTCGTGTGAGTACGCGCCACTTACCACAGAGTGATGCCCCTGCCCAGAAAGGAATGGGCGGCACGGTGGCACAGTGGGTTAGCACTGCTGCCTCACAGCGCCAGGGACCCGGGTTCCATTCCCTGCTCGGGTCACTGTCTGTGTGGAGTCTGCACGTTCTCCCCGTGTCTGTGCGGGTTTCCTCCGGGTGCTCCGGTTTCCCCCCACAGTCCCAACATGTGTAGGTTAGGTGGATTGGCCCTGCTAAATTGCCCCTTAGTGTCCAAAGATGTGCAGGTTAGGTGGATTGGCCATGCTAAATTGCCCCTTTGTGTCCAAAGATGTGTAGGTTAGATGGATTGACCATGTTAAATTGCCCCTTAGTGTCCAAAGATGTGTGGGTTAGATGGATTGGCCATGCTAAATTGCCCCTTAGTGTCCAAAGATGTGCAGGTTAGGTGGATTGGCCATGCTAAATTGCCCCTTAGTGTCCAAAGATGTGTAGGTTAAGTGGATTGGCCATGCTAAATTGCCCCTTAGTGTTCAGGAAGTGTGCGTTAGGGGTGATTGACGGGGCCAGTGTGTGGGGAGACGGGGAAAGGACCTGGGTGGGAGACTCTGTTCAAGAGTCGGTGTGGGCTTGATGTGTCGAATGGGTCTTTCTGCAGTGTAGGGACTCTCCGATTCTGTGAAGTGGAAAGATTGAGTTACTGGCCCAGACTGAATTGCGGGGGGTTGGAGAATGCTTCCTGGATTGAGTGTTGGACGGTAAACATGGTATAGGGAGAGAGGAGCAGGATTGAACGCAGTGGCTATGTCAGTCTATGTCAGTCTATGTTATACTATGTCAGTCTGTGGCCTCACCCCTGAGAAAGCAGCCAGTGGTGGAGGAACAGAGCAGCCTCCAGTGGAGATGGGCTGGCAGTAGGGATACAGTGAGCTTGGTGGTGACGGGTGGCTTTAACCTTGTCTTATCTCCCGCCTCTACGTCCACAGAAAGGGTTCACCCCCCTGCATGTCACGGCAAAGTACGGCAAAATCCAGGTGACGGAACTGCTGCTTGAGCGAGGCGGTGAACCCAACGCTGCTGGAAAGGTACGTCCCAGCTCCTTTCAGCTCCTTTCAGCTCCTTTCAGCTCCATTCAGCTCCTTTCAGCTCCTTTCAGCTCCTTTCAGCTCCATTCAGCTCCTTTCAGAACCGGAGCCGGTCCCACATATTCTCCAGGAGAAGCAGAGAGATTCGCTGCGGGATTGGAACCGGCTGTGGAATGAGTGAGAGAGAGAGAGTGAGTGTGTGAGAGTGAGTGTGTGAGAGTGAGTGTGTGAGAGTGAGTGTGTGAGAGTGAGTGTGTGAGAGTGAGTGTGTGAGAGTGAGTGTGTGAGAGTGAGTGTGTGAGAGTGAGTGTGTGAGAGTGAGTGTGTGAGAGTGAGTGTGTGAGAGTGAGTGTGTGAGAGTGAGTGTGTGAGAGTGAGTGTGTGAGAGTGAGTGTGTGAGAGTGAGTGTGTGAGAGTGAGTGTGTGAGAGTGAGTGTGTGAGAGTGAGTGTGTGAGAGTGAGTGTGTGAGAGAGAGTGTGTGAGAGAGAGTGTGTGAGAGAGAGTGTGTGAGAGAGAGTGTGTGAGAGAGAGTGTGTGAGAGAGAGTGTGTGAGAGAGAGTGTGTGAGAGAGAGTGTGTGAGAGAGAGTGTGTGAGAGAGAGTGTGTGAGAGAGAGTGTGTGAGAGAGAGTGTGTGAGTGAGAGAGAGTGTGTGTGAGAGAGAGTGTGTGAGTGAGAGAGAGTGTGTGTGAGAGAGAGTGTGTGAGAGAGAGTGTGTGAGAGAGAGAGAGAGAGTGTGAGTGAGAGAGAGAGAGTGTGAGTGAGAGAGAGAGTGTGAGTGAGAGAGAGAGTGTGAGTGAGAGAGAGAGTGTGAGTGAGAGAGTGTGAGTGAGCGAGAGAGAGAGAGAGAGTGTGAGTGAGCGAGAGAGAGAGAGAGAGTGTGAGTGAGCGAGAGAGAGAGAGAGAGAGAGAGTGTGAGTGAGCGAGAGAGAGAGAGAGAGAGAGTGTGAGTGAGCGAGAGAGAGAGAGTGTGTGAGAGAGAGATTGCGTGAGAGAGGGAGCGGGCATGCACGAGTGGGAGCGGGAGGAAGCGGGCGTGGGCAGGAGGGAGCGGGCGTGGGCAAGGGGGCATGTGCGGGAGGGAGGGGGCGGGAGTGAGCGGGCGTGGGCGGGAGGGAGCGGGAGGGAGCGGGCGTGGGCGGGAGGGAGCGGGAGGGAGCGGGCGTGGGCGGGAGGGAGCGGGAGGGAGCGGGCGTGGGCGGGAGGGAGCGGGAGGGAGCGGGCGTGGGCGGGAGGGAGCGAGCGTGGGCGGGAGTGAGCGGGCGGGAGGGAGCGGGCGTGGGCGGGAGGGAGCGGGCGTGAGCGGGCGTGGGCGGGAGGGAGGGGGCAGGAGTGAGCGGGCGGGCGTGGGCGGGAGGGAGCGGGCGTGGGCAGGAGGAAGTGGGAGGGAGCGGGCGTGGACGGGAGGGAGCGGGCGTGGGCGGGAGTGAGCGGGCGGGAGCGGGTGTGGGCAGGAGGGAGTGGGAGGGAGCGGGCGTGGGAGGGAGCGGGCGGGAGGGAGCGGGCGGGAGGGAGTGAGCGGGCGGGAGCGGGCGTGGGCGGGAGGGAGCGGGCGGGAGGGAGTGAGCGGGCGGGAGCGGGCGTGGGCGGGAGGGAGTGGGAGGGAGCGGGCGTGGGAGGGAGCGGGCGGGAGGGAGCTGGCGGGAGGGAGCGGGCGTGGGTGGGAGGGAGGGAGCGGTAGGGAGCGGGCGTGGGCTGGAGGGAGCGGGAGGGAGCGGGCGTGGGTGGGAGGGAGCGGGAGTGAGCGGGCATGGGCGGGAGGGAGGGAGCGGGTGTGGGTGGGAGGGAGCGGGAGGGAGCGGGCGTGGGCGGGAGGGAGGGAGCGGGTGTGGGTGGGAGGGAGCGGGTGTGGGTGGGAGGGAGCGGGAGTGAGCGGGCATGGGCGGGAGGGAGCGGTAGGGAGCGGGCGTGGGCTGGAGGGAGCGGGAGGGAGCGGGCGTGGGCTGGAGGGAGCGGGAGTGAGCGGGCATGGGCGGGAGGGAGCGGGAGGGAGCGGGCGTGGGCGGGAGGGAGGGAGCGGGTGTGGGTGGGAGGGAGGGAGCGGGCGGGAGGGAGCGGGAGGGAGCGGGCGGGAGGGAGCGGGAGGGAGCGGGCGGGAGGGAGCGGGAGGGAGCGGGCGGGAGGGAGCGGGCGGGAGGGAGCGGGCGTCGGCGGGAGGGAGCGGGCGGGAGGGAGCGGGCGGGAGGGAGCGGGCGGGAGGGAGCGGGCGTGGGTGGGAGGGAGGGAGCGGGCGGGAGGGAGCGGGCGTGGGTGGGAGGGAGCGGGCGGGAAGGAGCGGGCGTGGGCGGGAGGGAGGGAGCGGGTGTGGGAGGGAGCGGGCGGGAGGGAGCGGGCGTGGGTGGGAGGGAGGGAGCGGCGGGAGGGAGCGGCGGGAGGGAGCGGGCGTGGGCAGGAGGGAGCGGGAGGGAGCGGGCGTGGGTGGGAGGGAGGGAGCGGGTGGGAGGGAGCGGGCGGGAGGGAGCGGGCGTGGGCGGGAGGGAGCGGGAGGGAGCGGGCGTGGGCGGGAGGGAGGGAGCGGGCGTGGGCGGGAGGGAGGGAGCGGGTGTGGGTGGGAGGGAGGGAGCGGGCGGGAGGGAGCGGGCGTGGGCGGGAGGGAGTGGGCATGGGCGGGAGGGAGCGGGCGGGAGGGAGCGGGCGTGGGCGGGAGGGAGCGGGCGGGAGGGAGCGGGCGTCGGCGGGAGGGAGCGGGCGGGAGGGAGCGGGCGGGAGGGAGCGGGCGGGAGGGAGCGGGCGTCGGCGGGAGGGAGCGGGCGGGAGGGAGCGGGCGGGAGGGAGCGGGCGTGGGCGGGAGGGAGCGGGAGGGAGCGGGCGTGGGCGGGAGGGAGGGAGCGGGCGTGGGCGGGAGGGAGGGAGCGGGTGTGGGTGGGAGGGAGGGAGCGGGCGGGAGGGAGCGGGCGTGGGCGGGAGGGAGCGGGCGTGGGCGGGAGGGAGGGAGCGGGTGTGGGTGGGAGGGAGGGAGCGGGCGGGAGGGAGCGGGCGTGGGCGGGAGGGAGCGGGCGGGAGGGAGCGGGCGTCGGCGGGAGGGAGCGGGCGGGAGGGAGCGGGCGGGAGGGAGCGGGCGTGGGTGGGAGGGAGCGGGCGGGAAGGAGCGGGCGTGGGTGGGAGGGAGCGGGCGGGAAGGAGCGGGCGTGGGCGGGAGGGAGGGAGCGGGCGGGAGGGAGCGGGCGTGGGTGGGAGGGAGGGAGCGGCGGGAGGGAGCGGGCGTGGGCAGGAGGGAGCGGGAGGGAGCGGGCGTGGGTGGGAGGGAGGGAGCGGGTGGGAGGGAGCGGGCGGGAGGGAGCGGGCGTGGGCGGGAGGGAGCGGGCGTGGGTGGGAGGGAGCGGGCGGGAGGGGGTGGGAGGGAGCGGGCGGGAGGGAGCGGGCGGGAGGGAGCGGGCGGGAGGGAGCGGGCGGGAGGGAGCGGGCGGGAGGGAGCGGGCGGGAAGGAGCGGGCGTGGGCGGGAGGGAGGGAGCGGGTGTGGGAGGGAGCGGGCGGGAGGGAGCGGGCGTGGGCAGGAGGGAGCGGGGGGGAGCGGGCGTGGGTGGGAGGGAGGGAGCGGGTGGGAGGGAGCGGGCGTGGGTGGGAGGGAGCGGGCGGGAGGGAGCGGGCGTGGGTGGGAGGGAGCGGGCGGGAGGGAGCGGGCGTGGGTGGGAGGGAGCAGGCGGGAGGGAGCGGGCGTGGGTGGGAGGGAGCGGGCGGGAGGGAGCGGGCGGGAGGGAGCGGGCGGGAGGGAGCGGGCGGGAGGGAGCGGGCGTGGGTGGGAGGGAGCGGGCGGGAGGGAGCGGGCGTGGGTGGGAGGGAGCGGGCGGGAGGGAGCGGGCGGGAGGGAGCGGGCGTGGGTGGGAGGGAGCGGGCGGGAGGGAGCGGGCGGGAGGGAGCGGGCGGGAGGGAGCGGGCGGGAGGGAGCGGGCGGGAGGGAGCGGGCGGGAGGGAGCGGGCGTGGGCGGGAGGGAGCGGGCGTGGGCGGGAGGGAGCGGGCGTGGGCGGGAGGGAGCGGGCGTGGGCGGGAGGGAGCGGGCGGGAGGGAGCGGGCGTGGGCGGGAGGGAGCAGGCGTGGGCGGGAGGGAGCGGGCGGGAGGGAGCGGGCGTGGGTGGGAGGGAGCGGGCGTGGGCGGGAGGGAGGGAGCGGGCGTGGGCGGGAGGGTGCGGGCGGGAGGGAGCGGGCGTGGGAGGGAGCG
>NW_027593386.1:0-33314 GCF_964213995.1 Mustelus asterias
ACTGACACACACTGACACAGTGACACACACTGACACACACACAGTGATACACACTGACACACACAGTGATACGCACTGACACACACACACACACAGTGATACACACTGACACACACACACAGTGACACACACTGACACACACACAGTGATACACACTGACACACACACACACACACACACAGTGACACTGTCCCTCACACACGCAGTGATACACACTGACACACACACACAGTGATACACACTAACCCACACACACACAGTGATACACACTGACACACACACACAGTGATACACACTGACACACACAGTGACACACACTGACCCACACACACTCAGTGATACACACTGAACCATACACACACACAGTGATGCACACTGACACACACACATAGACAGTGATACACACTGACACACACACACAGTGACACACACTGACACACACAGTGATACGCACTGGCACACACACACACACAGTGATACTCACTGACACACACACAGTGATACACACTGACACACACACAGTGACACACACTAACCCACACATACACACACACACACAGTGATACACACTGACACACACACAGTGAAACACACTGACCCACACACAGGGTGATACACACTGACACACACACACACATCGATACACACTGACCCACACACACACACAGCGATACACACTGACACACACACACACACACACAGTGATTCACACTGACACACACACACAGTGATACACACTGACACACACACAGTGACACACACTGACCCACACACACAGTGAGACACACTGACACACACACACACACACAGTGATACACACCGACACACACACACAGTGACACACACTGACACACACTCAGTGATACACACTGACACACACACACACACACACAGTGACAATGTCCCTCACACACGCAGTGATACACACTGACACACACACACAGTGATACACACTGACCCACACACACACACACAGTGAAACACACTGACACACACACACAGTGATACACACTGTCACACACACTGATACGCACTGGCACACACACACACACACACAGTGATACACATTGACACACACACAGTGATACACATTGACACATACACACACAGTGATACACACTGACAAACACACAGTGATACACATTGACACATACACACATACGCACAGTGATACACACTGACACACACACACAGTGATACACACTGACACACACACACAGTGATACACACTGACACACACAGTGATACGCACTGACACACACACACACACACACAGTGATACACACTGACACACACTGACACAGTGACACACACTGACACACACACAGTGATACACACTGACACACACAGTGATACGCACTGACACACACACACACACAGTGATACACACTGACACACACACACAGTGACACACACTGACACACACACAGTGATACACACTGACACACACACACACACACACACAGTGACACTGTCCCTCACACACGCAGTGATACACACTGACACACACACACAGTGATACACACTAACCCACACACACACAGTGATACACACTGACACACACACACAGTGATACACACTGACACACACAGTGACACACACTGACCCACACACACTCAGTGATACACACTGAACCATACACACACACAGTGATGCACACTGACACACACACACTCACACACACAGTGATACACACTGACACACACACACAGTGATACACACTGACACACACACACACTCAGTAACACACACACAGTGATACACACAGACACACAGTGACACACACTGACCCACACACACACAGTGATACACACTGACCCACACACACACACAGTGATGCACACTGACACACACACTCACACACACAGTGACACACACTGACACACACATCGACACTGACCCTCACACACACACAGTGACACACACTGACACACACACACACTGACAAAAACACACAGTGATACACACTGACACACACTCACACACACAGCGACACACACTGACATGCACACACACAGTGATACACACACACAGTGATACACACTGACACACACACACAGTGAGACACACTGACACACACACACAGTGAGACACACTGACACACACACACAGTGAGACACACTGATACACACACACAGTGTTACACACTGACACACACTCACACACACAGTGACACACACTGACACACACACACAGTGATACACACTGACCCACACACACACAGAGACACACACTGACATGCACACACACAGTGAGACACACTGACACACACACACAGTGAGACACACTAACACACACACACAGTGATACACACTGACACACACACACAGTGATACACACTGACACACACACAGTGATACACACTGACACACACACACAGTGACACACACTAATACACACACACAGTGATACACACTGACACACACACACACAGTGAGACACACTGACACGCACACACGCAGTGATACACACTGACACACACACACAGTGATACACACTGACACACACACAGTGACACACACTGATACACACACACAGTGATACACACTGACAAACACACAGTGACACACACTGATACACGCACACAGTGAGACACACTGACACACACACACGGTGATACACACTGACACACACACAGTGACACACACTGATACACGCACACAGTGAGATACACTGACACACACACAGTGACACACACTGATACACACACACAGTGATACACACTGACACACACACACAGTGATACACACTGACACACACACACAGTGATACACACTGACACACACACACAGTGACACACACTAATACACGCACACAGTGATACACACTGACACTCACACACACAGTGACACACACTGACACGCACACACACAGTGAGACACACTGACACACACACAGTGATACAGACTGACACACAGTGTTACACACTGACCCACACACACTCAGTGATACACACTGAACCATACACACACACAGTGATGCACACTGACACACACACTCACACACACAGTGATACACACTGACACACACACACAGTGATACACACTGACACACACACACTCAGTGACACACACACAGTGATACACACTGAGACACACGCACACAGTGAGACACACTGACACACACACACAGTGATACACACTGACACACACACAGTGACACACACTGATACACGCACACAGTGAGACACACTGTCACACACACAGTGACACACACTGATACACACACACAGTGATACACACTGACACACAGTGTTACACACTGACCCACACACACTCAGTGATACACACTGAACCTTACACACACACAGTGATGCACACTGACACACACAGTGATGCACACTGACACACACACTCACACACACAGTGATACACACTGACACACACAGTGATGCACACTGACACACACACACACACAGTGATACACACTGACACACACACACAGTGATGCACACTGACACACACACAATCAGTGACACACACACAGTGATACACACTGAGACACACACACACAGTGATACACACAGACACACAGTGACACACACTGACCCACACACACACAGTGATACACACTGACCCACACACACACACACAGTGATGCACACTGACACACACACTCACACACACAGTGTCACACACTGACACACACATCGACACTGACCCTCACACACACTGATACAGACACACACTGACAAAAACACACAGTGACACACACTGACACACACTCACACACACAGTGACACACACTGACACACACACACACAGTGAGACACACTGACACACACACACAGTGACACACACTGACCCATACACACAGTGATACACACTGACCCACACACACACACACACAGTGAGACACACTGATACACACACAGTGATACACACTCACACACACTCACACACACACAGTGACACACACACAGTGACACACACTGACCCACACACACAGTGATACACACTGACACACACTCACACACACAGTGACACACACTGACACGCACACACACAGTGAGACACACTGACACACACACAGTGACACACACTGATACACGCACACACAGTGATACACACTGACACACACACACAGTGAGACGCACACACAGTGGCACACACTGACACGCACACACACAGTGAGACACACTGACACACACACAGTGACACACACTGACACACACACACAGTGATACACACTGACACACACACAGTGACACACACTGACACACACACACAGTGAGACACACACAGTGGCACACACTGACATACACACAGTGACACACACTGACTCACACACACACACAGTGATACACACTGACACACACAGTGACACACACTGACTCACACAGTGACACACACATGGACACTGACCCACACACACTCACACACAGTGACACACACTGACTCACACACACACACAGTGATACACACAGTGACACACACACAGTGACACACACATGGACACTGACCCTCACACACTGACACCAGCTTCCTGATTGGTTGAAGTGTTTGTCACTCCCGGATTTGCTCTGGGGGCGGGGCCCTTAGCTGCTGGTGTTCTGATTGGCTGACACGGCTGTCAGTCAGAAAGCTCAGCCTCTGATTGGCTCATCCGCTGTCAGTCAAAGTGCGGAGACCAGTCATTGGTGGACTTGGCTGTCAGGACGTGAGGGGCAATTCTGATTGGCTGATTCGTGCAGTAGTCGATCTCGGCTCTGATTGTCTGAGGCAGTCAGTTAGCAATCCAGTCTCTGATTGGCTGAGGCGGTGATTTAGTGATCTCGCTCTGTGATTGGCTGAGGCGGTGATTTAATGATCCCTCTCTGTGATTGGCTGAGGCGGTGATTTAGTGATCCCGCTCTGTGATTGGCTGAGGCGGTGATTTAATGATCCCTCTCTGTGATTGGCTGAGGCGGTGATTTAGTGATCCCGCTCTGTGATTGGCTGTCAGTCAGTTTTGTTTCTTCATTAATTGAATAATTGATGTGAGCGGATATTTCACCGCGATCCTGATCTGCCCCCTGAACTTGGATTGAGTCACCGCGTAAATAAATGTGTTTGTGCAGCAATTTACATCCCGCAGCATCCATCCGACATTTTGAAATGTGTATTCAGGAAGAGTGGCGTAAATTAATCCTTTCACTTTCGAATAGATAAAAAATATAACAGACACGGCCCAGAGGAGAATGAAAGCCCCGGAAATGCTGAAGAGTAAAATCATTGACTTCCTTCTGCTCTCCATCTCGGGGTCTCTGCGATTCTCTCCCTGACTCTGAGCCCTCAGTCCCTTCCGGACTCGACTGGTCACCAAAATGTGTCTGACTGTCAGAGCGTTAATCACCAGGATTAAACCGAATGGGAGCAATGGGGTTAAAACCCGATCAAACCAGGAAAATCCAACCCAGCCAGGATCAGTCCAATAGCTTGTCTTTGCCACACAGCCCCACTGGACATTGTCCATTATCCACCCAGGTTCCTGTGTAAAGTACCGGGGGATGTTTCTCACAGAGAGCAGGAGGCCGGTTGTTGCCAGAACCACAGCCGCAGTTTTCCCGGTGCAATATTTAGTTTTCAGTTTCTGGCAGCGAATGGCCACAAATCGATCAAAGGAGAAAGTGAGGGTGAACCAGACTGAACAGTCTGTGGCTGCAGACAGCAGGACAGAGAGAACACGACACACAGAGGTGAGGGACAGGAAACTCACCGGGAAATAATAATAATTTATCCTCCTGAGAATGGGTTTAAAGATGATGAAGAGCAGATCCGCCGCTGCCATGGCGACCAGGTAGCGAGTGGTGCAGGTGGAGAGGCCACACTTTCCCCGACTCAGGATCACAATTCCCACTAAATTAACTGTCAGTGAAAAAGGGACAAGAGGCGGGAAATGAGTGAGTGAACATTCCCCATGTGTGAACCCACAGTAAGGAGAGGATTTCAGCATCAACCCAATGGGGTTCCCGGGGTGGCGGTGTTGTTGGAGGAGTTGTGTTAGAGATTAACATTGCAGATTGGAAAGTAGCCAATGTAACCCCGCTGGTTAAGTAGGGACTGGGGGACAGGAAGCTGTGAATTACACATCTCTCACTTTGATGGAGCAAATCTGCACATTCTCATCATTCAAATATTTCACACAGATTGCATTTCTCACCTGATGTGTTTTCCAGGATTAATTCAGACTGGACGGGTTTCCCAATTAGACCCAAAGTGGACAGAGATAGAATCTGCAATCCCTTCCTGCACCCAATTATCAGAGCCCACCCCGGATTGAACACCTCTCTGGACTGGACAGCTGGTGGAGCTGGAAGTCAATTCAGGATTTTTCTATTTAACTTCCCCTCTCCAGATTTCCTCCCCATTCTGACTCTCCCCCACAGCTTTTCTGCTTCTAATTTACAGATTATATCCTCTGTCCGTCTCTTTTTTCCTTTCTTCTCTCCCTCTCTCTGTGCCGTCTACTTTGCTTCCCTATCTATCTCTTCCAAAACTCTCCTTCTCTCCAACCAGCTTTATTCCCTCTATCTGGATTTCTCTCTTATCCAGTGCGTTTCCATTCTTCATTCTCATTATAACTTTACCCCATATCTCCCTATCGCTCTCCAATTGTTCTCTCTCTCCTCCTGTTTCTCCCCATATCTCTCAATCTCACCCCAGTATTGCTCTCTCCATCTCGCTTTCTCCCCATTCCTGTTCACCTCCCTCCAGAATCTCTCCCTCTCCCTTTCCAGCTTTCTTTGTGGGGATTTTAAGCACAGCATGATCCCATGGACAGCACTGTGACCATATCCAGAGAGGACAAAGTGGGGGTGGGGGGAGACATGTCATTCCCCCAGCCTCGCGCTTGGTGTAATCCTCCACCCAGCTCCATGTGAATTCTGAGTTTGGATACATATCCCCTCAGTGACAGAAAGAGATAAACTCTCCTCTTTAAACTGGGGACAAGCTGTGTCCATTCCTTTGGTAGACTTTTTAAAATGAGCCTCCCAGTAGTTATTTATGAATAAATTAATCGATCTATTGATTGATTTGTGTAAATATGGAATCTCAGGGCTCTGACTGAGGCTATTCTCCAGAGACAGGAAGCTGGGCACTGACTCCTAACTGGAGACCCCCTCACAGCAATATGGTTTGTGGTTATTGGCAGTGTGGCTCAGAAATATTGCATCGCTCCTTTCAACACAGTGCACATGAAAGAGAGGGAAAGAAGCAGAGATATGGACAGAAATAGGAAGTTAGAAGGAGGGAAGGAGTATGAGGTGGTGAGTGTGGTTGCAAAGACCTGGCCCTAGATAAGAACATCCATCTTTACAATGAGAGAGTGAGATAGTGGCAGGAGGAGAAAAGAGAAGGAGGGAGTGGAGCAGAGACAGAGGGAGGCTCGAGGGGAGTGGATGGTCAAAGCAGAGGTGGTGATGGAGGGACAGCATTTGAGAAAGAGAGACAGGATGTGAGAGTCTCCAGTGTGTGGTCACCAGCTGCAGCTCCACTCAAACCCTGTCAGGGAGTCTGGGAGGATTTAAAAAGTGTCCTGAAGGAATCAGCAGCCGCTTCCCAAACTGAAAGAGGGAGTTGAGCGGCTTCTAGAGACTGAGAGGGGACAGGGGGTGGGCAGGATGGAGCAGGGCTGGCATTTTAATTCAGGTTTAGAAGATTCTCTCTGTGGAACTCTCTCTCTCTCCATTTCAATGTTTCTGTCTGATTGGAAGAAATGGAGGGAAGGAAAGAGTGAGAGAGAATGAGGAGAACCAAGAATGAGAGGTTATAGAATAATAGAATCATACAGAGCAGAAGAGGCCCTTCGGCCCATCGAGTCTGCACTGTCACATTAGAAATACCTGAAATCCCACCTAACCCCATCTGTCAGCACTTGGCCCAGAGCCCTGAATGTTACGTTGTGCCAAGTGCTCATCCAGATACCTTTTAAAGGATGTGAGGCAACCCACCTCCACCACCCTCCCAGGCAGCGCATTCCAGACCCTCACCACCCTCGAGGGAGAAAAATATTTTCTCACACCCCCTCCGCCAACCTCCTTACCCCCACCGTGAACCTATGTCCCCTCGTGACTGACCCTTCAGAATGGGGAAAAGTTGCTCCGTATCCACTCTGTCCATGGCCCTCATAATCTTGTCTACCTCGATCAGGTCGCCCCTCAGTCTTCTCTGCTAAAACGTTAATAACCCAAGCCCACGCAACCTCTTTTCATAACGTTGATCTTCCATCCAAGGCAGCATCTTGGTGAATCTCCTCTGTACCCCCATCCAGCGCAAACACATCCTTCCTATAATGTGGCGATCAGAACTGCACACAGTACTCCACCTGGGGCTTCACCAAGGATCGAGACAATTAGAACATAAGAAATAGGAGCAGGAGTAGGCCATCTAGCCCCTCGAGCCTGCCCCGCCATTCAATAAGATCATGGCTGATCTGACGTGGATCAGTACCACTTACCCGACTGATCCCCATGACCCTTAATTCCCTTACCGCTCAGGAATCCATCCATCCGCGCTTTAAACATATTCAGCGAGGTAGCCTCCACCACCTCAGTGGGCAGAGAATTCCAGAGATTCACCACCCTCTGGGAGAAGAAGTTCCTCCTCAACTCTGTCTTAAACCGAACCCCCTTTATTTTGAGGCTGTGTCCTCTAGTTTTAACTTCCTTACTAAGTGGAAAGAATCTCTCCGCCTCCACCCTATCCAGCCCCCGCATTATCTTATAAGTCTCCATAAGATCCCCCCTCATCCTTCTAAACTCCAACGAGTGTGCATGCACAGCAAGATCCCACAGTCAGATCCAAACTCCTCAGCCTCTCCTCATAATCCAAACCCCTCATCTCCGGTATCAACCTGGTGAACCTTCTCTGCACTCCCTCCAATGCCAATATATCCTTCCTCATATAAGGGGACCAATACTGCACACAGTATTCCAGCTGCGGCCTCACCAATGCCCTATACAGGTGCATCAAGACATCCCTGCTTTTATATTCTATCCCCCTCGCAATATAGGCCAACATCCCATTTGCCTTCTTGATCACCTGTTGTACCTGCAGACTGGGCTTTTGCGTCTCATGCACAAGGACCCCCAGGTCCCTTTGCACGGTAGCATGTTTTAATTTGTTTCCATTGAGATAGTAATCCCATTTGTTATTATTTCCTCCAAAGTGTATAACCTCGCATTTCTCAACGTTATACTCCATTTGCCATATCCTCGCCCACTCACTCAGCCTGTCCAAATCTCTCTGCAGATCTTCTCCGTCCTCCACACGATTCACTTTTCCACTTATCTTTGTGTCGTCTGCAAACTTCGTTACCCTACACTCCGTCCCCTCCTCCAGATCATCTATATAAATGGTAAACAGTTGCGGCCCGAGTACCGATCCCTGCGGCACGCCACTAGTTACCTTCCTCCAACCAGAAAAACACCCATTTATTCCGACTCTTTGCTTTTGTAATTCCAACATTTTGTAATTGCTCTTTGCAATTCCAACATTACTTCCCTGCTTTTGTCATCTGTGCCTCGAATGATAAAGGCAAGTGTCCCATATGCAATTTTCACCTCCCTACTAACATGCCCTTCTGCTTTCAAAGATCTGTGGTCAAATACGCCAAGGTCACTTTCTACCATAGATCTTCCTATAGTCCGAACATTCATTGAGTACTTCCTTGTCAAATTACTCCTTCCAAAGGGTATCAGCTCACACTTTTCATGGTTACATTCCATTAAACGGTGTAAAACACACTCCACACTGCGAACTGCACCTTGTGTGATCTTGCTGCAGAACTTGCTTTAAAGGTTGTCTCAGTGTTAAGAGAGAGTTTCATCTTTCCAGGGAAGTGAAGGGAATTCTCCTGACTTGGGACAATGCACACACACAGAGTGGAAGGTGTGTGGGGATTTGTGTTGGGTGATTTGGGGGAGGGGCTCACAGCAGGTGTGCGAATGGACGCAGGGGAAGGTCTGTGTCTCATTTGATTAGTTTCACAGTGCGGCTGCTGTGGGATCTTGCTGTGCATGCACACTCCTGGGCCTTTTGCCTGCCTTGTAACAATGATCATCCTCTTTGAAAATAGCTCACTGACTGCAAAGAAGGCTCCAAGGCCTTGAATATAAAAAAGCTTCAACTTGAACATTGGGACTGAGGGAGTTCATGATCACTTTCTGCAGAGGACTGAGGGGACATTCAGCCAATATCACATTGCTGCCTGTGGGATCTTTCTGTGCGACAAATATTCCAGCCTCAGTTTGTACATTTGAACAAGAAACACACACACACAGAAAACAATTATCATAAACTCTGAACTGAATTTTGAAACTGACTCTGTGCTTTGGATCTTCCTGTGCACAAGTTGCATCAGAAATCTCTAAATTAACAGCAGTGAGGTCAGATTAACAATTAATCTCATCACTGTAAATAATTCTTGATGGCCTGGAATGAAAGTTCTTTAACTAGAAGCGGGTGTAATTGTGGAATAAAAAATGTGTGTGAGGCAGAGAGATAAATGTGAGGGTGAAATGAAATGCACAGGGTTCTATTTGAATACAGTTTGCTGTGGCGGTGATTGTCGGAGCTCTCGCTCTATGTCTGGTGTTGGGAAGCTGAGTTTGTGAAGTGTGGTCCCTTTAAAAGCTGGTTTTGTGTCCCTTTAAAGTTGGACTTATGTCAATGCTTGGAGGCTTCAAATGCAGGTACAGACAGAGTACACAGACTGCAAGATTTGCAGCAAAGACCAAGTATTAGCGTCACCATGGCAACAGGCTTTGCAGGTTTTTGAATTTTGAGTTCAGCCTATCAGTTCAAAGAAGACACTCAGCTATCAGGAAGCTATCAAATGTTAATTTATTGCTGTTGACAAGATCACATCACTCCTGGTGCAGGAAAATTCAGAGGTCATCACAGTTATAAAAACAGGGGATCAACTGCCTGCCTGCAGTTCAACTGAAGGACTGCCACCTCTCAAAGCCCAGAGAGGGAAAGAGCAGCTCTCTCCAGCTTTGATTATCACTTAATAGACCTCTCCATCTATCGATCTGAATCAGAAGTAACTCGCAAGCAGCGGAATAGAAAGACGAACGCCAAAGGTTTTCCTAAATTATGTTCTTTTTTTTTTCTGTTAATGAATGTCCTTGTGTTTATTTGAACTGCATTCCAGTAGAATCTTACTTTAATCACAATGCTACTTCTTTATCTAAAGTTCCCTGCTGGTTAAATACATAAATTGTTAATTGTTCACTTAAATTGAGTGTCAGATATTTCTGTTGGTTAACCACTGAATGTTAATGAAGAACAGTTCACACCTTCCCACACACTTTTCACACATCACAAAGCAAGGTATTCCTCTTCGGGGAATTTGGCGTGGCTTGTTAAAAGGGCATCAACCTCTGTCTCATGTCACTGTCTCTCTATCTGTGTCTCTGTGTCTCCATTGTGTGGCTTGTGAGAGAGAGGGAGTGAGAGAGTTGGGGGACAGGCTGAGGAAAGGCTGATGTTACAGAATGTGGGAGTGAGAGAGAAACGGGAGGATCAGGTTAAACAGGGGGAGAGATAGCTGAACATTGTGGAGTTGGGGTGGAGGGAAAATGTCACAGGATTCGGGGGTACAGGGTTTCCTGAGAGCAGTAACTGCTGATGTCCCTGTCACATCTTTCCAGAAAGCGTGATGTTCAAACACTCCAATCCTGAGACAGTCTGTTTTGAAATGTATCCTGAGGAAATGAACAGTTTCTTCCCAGTTGAGGTTTTAGCCACTTGCCTCCTGGGCTGGGCGGTGTGGAAACATTGCTACCCATGGGATCGTGCTGTGCATCAATGACTTGCAGCATTTACAGAACTGCAAATGGTAACCACACAACTTAAAAGGGAAATTTGGGAGGGTGGAGGGGATAAAAATCAAACCCCTGGCCTTGGTAAAGACTTATGCTCAATCCCTGTGTCCTGTTTGTGTTTTTAGACAGGGTGGTGCGATTTGGAGGATTTATCATTTTTTATGAGGGAGTGGGTAGGGCAGGGGGTTCAATATCTCGGCCTCTGTCACCACAACGTTCCCTCTCTCTCTCCAACCATTTGCTTCAATGTTGCATCCTGTAATTAATGTAAAATAAAATCCCCTTGCGTTTTGTTTTATTGTTGTGGGGTGTGTGAGGGGTGTGCGGACGGGACAGAGGGTGGGGAACAGTGGTTCCCTTTTCCCCTCTCGCCCTTTCCCTCCATGTGTGGGATGTTTTGGGGCTGGAAAGGACAGTTCTGTTTCACTGGGGTGGCGAGAATCCTGTTCTTTGTCCCCAAGGGTTATTGCATCCTCTGGGACTAGGCCTCAATTCAAGGCCTAATCTCAGGGCCCTCAGGATGCCTTTTCCATTCGCTTCATTCCATACAGTTACTGTGTTTAATTTTATGAGGTCAATCATTAAATAAAACTGCAGCAGCCGCGTCAATTCATTCCACTCAGGATGCAATTGTCGGTTTTCAAACTCTCCCACCCAACGTTCTTGTTAGATTGTGTTATCAGTGAGGGAGAGAGAGAAAAAGAGGAAGGTGTAAGAGAGAGTGAGAGAGAGAGAGAGAAGGCCGAGAGGAAGGGAGCGGTGAGAAGATAGATTGTCGGGGGGAGGGGGTTGGGGGGTGAGGGAGGGTGGGCGGGGGGAGAGAGGACGTGTTTAGGGGGTCCTCCACTGTATCATTCCAGGCGAGCCCCCCAGTCATTGAAACATATAAACTAGAAGCGTGAGTAGGAGCCTGCGCCACCATTCAATTTTATTGTGGCTGATCATCAACTTTAATAACTTGATTCACCCTGACCCCATATCCTTTGTCCCTTTAGCCCCGAGAGCTATATCTCATTTATTTTTGAAGTCACAGAATGCCTGTGAATTCCACACATTCACCACCCTCTGACTGAAGACGTTTCTCCTCCCCTCAGTTCTAAAAAGGTTTTCCCTCATCATCAAACGAAGACAGCGAGTTGTGGACTCCCCCACCATTGGTAACTTTCTTTCTGAATCGACCCGTTCGAATCCTGTTTGAATTTTATAAGTTTCTATGAGATCCCCTCTCACTATTCTGAATGCATTTGTCTTAACAACATTCTGTGGTAGTGAATTCCACACATTCACCACCCTCTGACTGAATAAATTTCTCCCCACCTCAGCTCCAAAAGGTTTGTCCCTAATTCTAAAACTATGACCCCTCGTTCTTGACTCCCCCACCATTGGTAACATTCTTTCTGAATCAACCCTGCCTCATTCTGTTAGAATTTAATACGTTTCTGTGATGTCCCCTCTCACTCTATAAATTTGTATTGAATATAATCCTAACCAATCGAATCTCTCCTCATATGACAGACCTGCCATCCCAGGAATCAGCCTGGTAAACCGTCGCTGTACTTCCTCGATAGCAAGGACATCCTTCCTCAGATAAGGACACCAAAACTGTACAAAACTCTCCAGGTGTGGCCTCACCAATCCTTTATTAATTGCAGCACATCCCTATCCCTCAATAGGAATCATCTCGCTATGAAAGCTTACAGACCATTTAGCTCCATTCCTGCCTGCTGTACCTGCCTGGTTCCGTGCAGTGAATGATGCACGAGGACACCAAGGTTTTGATGAGAATCCACCTCCCTCAATTTACACCCATTCAATAATAACTTGTCTTCCTAATATTCCTACCAGTGTCGATATATTCACAGTGATCCACATTAAACTGCATCTGCCATGCGTCTGACCACACCCTCAGCCTGTCCAAATCACGCTGAATATTCTCTGCATCCTCCTCACAGTTCACCCTCCCACCCAGCTTTGTGCCATCTGCAAATTTGGAGATGATGCATTCAGTAACCCTTCTGGAAGACTAAATAAACCACATCCACTGGTTCCCCTCGGTCAACTCTACTAGTTCCACCCTCAAACAATTCCAAGATATTCCAATCATGATTTCCCTTTAGTAAATCCATGCTGCCTTTGTCTGATTATGGCACTGCCTTCCAAATGCCGAGTTATCAAATCCTTGAAATTTGACTCTTGCAACTTCCCCAGCACCGACGTTAGGCTCACTGGTCTATAGTTCACTGTTTTCTCTCTCCAGTCCTGTCTGAATACCGGGCTTGCATTAGCTACCCTCCAGTCTGTAGGAACCAGCGCAGAGTCCAATAAAATTGGAAAATAACCACCATTGGACCTCTTATTCCCAGGAAGACTTCTGTAACTACTCTGGGATGAAGATTATCAGGACCTGGAGATTTATCCACCTTCAATCCCATCATTTTCCCCAAAACCATTTCTCTACAAATTCAAATTTTCTTCAGCTTCTCTCGAAAACTTGTTCCTCTCAGAACTTTTGGAACGTTATTCATGTCTTCCTTTCTGAAGATCGAAGCAATCTTCAATTTAATTCCTCAGCTATTACTTTGTCCCCGTTAGAGTATCTCCCATTTCTGACTGCAAAGGTCCTAGTTTGTCAATCTGTTTCTCTTTACATACCGATAGATATTTTTTGAAGTCAGTTGTCATGTTCCACGGTAGATTACTTTCATACCCTATTTTCCTTTCCTTAATCAATCCCTTGCTCCTCCCAAGAGGATGGATTTGTAAACAGTGATTGTGTTACTGAGGGTGAATCTGTGATGATGTGTTTTAGCTTTTCACCAATTCACACCTACAATTGTGTTTTAAATCTGGCTGCTCCCACATTGCAGTGTGATTGTGGGATCTTGCTGTGCAGGATGACCAGCAGCATTTCTGAAATGACACAGGAACATTTTATTTTCCTCAGAAACCCTCTAACCCTCCTGCTGCTGACCTTAGTCTACACACCTTGGACATTGACCCCTCTGCTCAGGGGAAGAAGTTTCTTCTTAACTATCCTATCTTTGTCCCTCATAATTTTGAACACCTCAATGATGTCCGCACTCCGCCTTCACTGTTCTGTGGAAAGCAACCCCAGCCTAACCAGCCTGTCTTCACTGCAGAAACACTGCTGCCCGGGTAACATCCTGGTGAATCTCCTTTGCGTTTCTTCCAGAGCAATCACATCCTCCGTCTAGTGAGGTCACCAGAACTCCTCACAGTCCTCGAGCTGAAGACAAATGAGTGTTTCATACATCTCCATCATCAACTCCCTGCTCCTATCTTCGATACATCAGCTAATAAAGAAAATTGTCATGTCTGCCTTCTTAAGCAGCTGATCATCAGAAGTTACCCACTGGAATGGAAAACAATAGAAGGTTTATGTTCTTTCTTGAGTTTAAACAGAAATTAATTTTTTTAAAAATCCAATGAGTCACAACCTCAACATAAACAAAAAAAAGGAACTAACTTCAAAAGAGTGAAAAAAATACATCACGTAACACAGGCTGTGATAAAGAGCATTCAGCACATGTTCCAAAATTAAGATCATTCTTGACAGATTTCATTGAATAATTTTCCCAATTATCAGGAATGATCTGGTCGATGTCCGACACATGGTGTTTCTAGATACCTTCAGTAAGTTAACAGACTTCAGTAAACTCAGAGCAAGTGGAGTTAGAGGACCAGCAGCAGAATGACTAGAAGCTGGTTACAAAGACACAACATAGGCAGTGGGAGTTAAAGGGATTTACTCTGATTGCTGGAAGGTGGGAAGTGGTTTTCCACAAGGATCAGCGCTGGGATCACTTTCCTTCACCATTTACATCAGCAATATGGAATGGGAAGCAAAATTATAGTTCCAAAATTTACCAACCAATCCAAACTGAGAATGAGAATGAGCAGAGTGGAAGAATACAACTCAACACATTAACACATTAATCATAAATTATAAACTTGCAAATTGGGTATTGGAATTGGAAATTAATTTCACCACAGCTCAGTGTCAGGTTCTTCATTCTGATCAGAACAATATGTTTCCCAATCACTCTGTAGAAATCAAGTATCTGAATGTTTTCGAGGAGTTCAGGGCTTCAGATGATCAGATTCACAAATCGCTTTCAGAAGCAACACAGTTCAGATATAACCATAACAATCCGGAAAATAAAACATTGGAGTTCATTTATAGATTAATAGAAATGCGAGAAAATCACAACATTTTTGAAATACAAATCACAGAATATTGCCCCTCTGTTATTGGGTTGTTTAAATATCAGGAACGAGCTGAAACCTGTTTCTTTTCAATACATAACCGAGTTACCGAGGCATTTCACATCACACACTGACCACAAAACATCATTAGAACAAAACCAATCGCTCCCTATTTCCAAGCGATTCCAAAGATTAAACACAGAGACAGCTCCATGGAATGGAGATCTCACTCACCCAACAAAAATTATATATCATTGAAATTAAACCAACTTATTTCATTCCAGTACTTTTGTACAATCACAATACAATTCGACTCGGATAGATAGTGCCAGAAATAGATGGATACTTCAATCAGGTATACCACTCTGGTGAACAACAAGACACAATGATTATAATTGTCCACTGACAACTACATCCTGCAATACTTGTTAACTTGTGTCAGATATTCCGCTCTGGTTACTGATCCAAAATCAAAGGGTAATTTTATTCTTACTCCCACTAAATTTTATTTCAGGTTGATCGCTGTAACTGAAATCCAATCTAACATTACACAAGATTCCACTAAATACAATGACTTCATTGATTCCTGAGCCTATGAATTACGTGAAGAGTTGGTTGTGTCAGTTGATGAAAAGGATTAAAACCACAGAGATATTTCAAGTAACTTGATTTAAGTGAATTACATCTTTCACCTGGTCTCTGCATAACAGTGACAATGAGATCAGCATGGAGCATTTTCATTCAGAGTTTAAAATCAGAGAGCCGTTCACACACAGGTTTACACAACCTCAATGGTTGGAGTCACTCACCAGGAACACCAATAATGGCAATGATTGGGTAGAATATTTTCTCAGCCATGTCGATTGGACGATGCATCTTCAGTGTGAAGTGATGTGTCCCTTCGAGCTGCTGGCAGTCTCTCTGTCTTAAACTCTGAGGTTACCTATTCACAAAGCCTTTCATATATACACTGCAGAATCACCTCAGGGACACTGAGGGAGCAACAACATTTAAAAAAAATATTTGAACAAACAGATTACGACATTGAGTTCAGTGAGGGATAATTATCTTTAGATAAAATTAAATCTTTCCAAACACTGGATTCTGTTGATTACATTTATCATCTAATAACAAGTGGAAAGATGCTGTCCACTCAAACACCATCAGTCCCATCTCTCGATCACACATTGTTTCAGTGATATCTGTCACTGGGCTGTGACGTTTCAGTAATGAAGTTTCAAATGTCACCGTGTCTCTCTCTCTGTGTGGTATTTAACTGTGGACATTCAGTGATGTGAATTAAGTGGGTTCTGGGTGAACATAGATTGTAAAATGATGTTAACCAATAATCTGGAACTATTTAACGTCAGACCCTCAGAGCCTGCAGCAGATACAAACACATCATCTCTTAGAGCAGTAAATATGCAGATTTAACTGTGACAAGTAACGCACAGACACCAACTGATACAGGCCCCACATCTGATACACAACCTTATGGGGGGAGAGAAATGGGTCCAGATGTGGAGACAGAGAGAGAGAGACAGGACCTGCGAATGTGGAAGGGATTGTGTGGAAGCAGATATTGTGAGAGGAATGGTGTTCATAATAGTAACTGAAACTCAGAGGAAGACAGCTCCATCGTAATGGACCCGGTGCTGTGTTCACATTAAATAGATCAGCTGGAGTATTGTGTCCTGTTCTGGGTCACACACTTTAGACAAGATGTGATGACATTGGCAAGAGAAATGGAGGAGAATGTCCAACAGGAAAGAGGGAACTGTGGTGAGAGAGAGGGAGAAAAATGGGCGGAGAGAGTGATGGATACAGAGTGGGTAAGAGGTCGAGGAAGACAAATGAGGTGAGTGGGAGATGCAGTGCGAATGAGAGAGAGAGGTGTGCGTGTGGACTGAGAGAGTGAGAGACACAGAATAGAGATGGGCTGAGGGGGAGAATTGGGTGGGGTGAGAGAGACAGAAGTGGGGTCAGATAAAGAGAAGGGGTGAGAGTTGGGGAGAGAAGGATCAGTGATATGAAGTGGCCTGAGAGAAGCTGTGTTGTGGGGCAGAGGGAGGGAGTGAGTGGGAGTGGGAGTTTGTGAGAGGAAAGTGTGAGTGAGGGAGTGAATGTTACAGAGGGATTGTGTGAAAGAGTGTGTGAGAAGTGTGAGTGTGCAAGCGTGTGAGCGTGCAAGTGTGTGAGTTTGCATGTGTGTTTTTGTGTGTGTGGGTGCATGCAGTATATAAAGAGAGGGAGTGTGACAGAGGGAGCGAGAGTGTGGGAGTGTGTGAGGGTGACACAGGGAGGCAGAGGGCGTGCGGATTGTGTCAGGTCTGAGAGTGCTTGATAGTGTCTGTGTTTGTGGGTGTTTTTGTCATGGAAGATTGAAGATTAGAGTGTGTCTGTCTGTGAGCGGGTCCACGAGAGACAGCTTGTGATTGTGCGCATGTATGTTAGTGTGTGTACCAGAGAATGTGAGTGTGTGTTTGTGTGAGAGTGTGTGAGAGAGTGTGTTTAGGACAGTGAGGATATACAAATTCCTGAATGTGCATTTGAGAGGGTGTATGAGTCATGTGAGAGTGTGAGTTTGTGTAAGTGTGTGTGAGAGAGTGTGTGAGTGTGTAATATTGTGTAAATGTGTGTGTGGGAGAGTGTACGTGAGTTGGTGAGGGTGTGTGTGTGAGTGTACGTGAGTTGGTGAGGGTGTGTGTGAGTGTACGCGAGTTGGTGAGGGTGTGTGTGAGTGTACGTGAGTTGGTGAGGGTGCGTGTGTGAGTGTACGTGAGTTGGTGAGGGTGTGTGTGTGAGTGTACGTGAGTTGGTGAGGGTGTGTGCGTGAGTGTACGTGAGTTGGTGAGGGTGTGTGAGTGTACGTGAGTTGGTGAGGGTGTGTGCGTGAGTGTACGTGAGTTGGTGAGGGTGTGTGTGAGTGTACGTAAATTGGTGAGCGTGTGTGTGAGTGTACGTGAGGTGGTGAGGGTGTGTGTGTGTGAGTGTACGTGAGTTGGTGAGGGTGTGTGTGAGTGTACGTGAGTTGGTGAGGGTGTGTGTGAGTGTACGTGAGTTGATGAGGGTGTGTGTGTGTGTAAGTGAGTTGGTGAGGGTGTGTGTGTGAGTGTACATGAGTTGGTGAGGGTGTGTGTGTGAGTGTACATGAGTTGGTGAGGGTGTGTGTGAGTGTACGTGAGTAGGTGAGGGTGTGTGTGAGTGTACATGAGTTGGTGAGGGTGTGTGAGTGTACGTGAGTTGGTGAGGGTGTGTGTGTGAGTGTACGCGAGTACGTGAGGGAGTGTGTGTGAGTGCACGCGAGTTGGTGAGGATGTGTGTGTGTGAGAGTACGTGAGTTGGTGAGGGTGTGTGAGTGAGTGTACGCGAGTTGGTGAGGGTGTGTGTGTGAGTGTACGTGAGTTGGTGAGGGTGTGTGTGTGAGTGTACATGAGTTGGTGAGGGTGTGTTTGTGAGTGTACGTGAGTTGGTGAGGGTGTGTGTGAGTGTACGTGAGTTGGTGAGGGGGTGTGTGAGTGTACGCGAGTTGGTGAGGGTGTGTGTACGTGAGTTGGTGACTGTTTAGAGTGAACCTTGAGGATTGTGTCACTATCTGGGGTGATTCTTGGGGATTGTGTCACTATTTAGAGTGATCCTTGGGGATTGTGTCATTATTTAGAGTGATCCTTGGGGATTGTGTCACTATTCAGAGTGATCCTTGGGGATTGTGTCACTATTCAGAGTGATCCTTGGGGATTGTGTCACTATTCAGAGTGACCTTGGGGATTGTGTCACTATTTAGAGTGATCATTGGGGAAAGTGTCACTATTTATAGTGATCCTTGGGGATTGTGTCACTATTTAGAGTGATCCTTGGGGATTGTGTCACTATTTAGAGTGATCCTTGGGGTTTGTGTCACTATTTAGAGTGATCCTTGGGGATTGTGTCATTATTTAGAGTGATCCTTGGGGATTGTGTCACTATTCAGAGTGATCCTTGGGGATTGTGTCACTATTCAGAGTGATCCTTGGGGATTGTGTCACTATTCAGAGTGACCTTGGGGATTGTGTCACTATTTAGAGTGATCATTGGGGAAAGTGTCACTATTTATAGTGATCCTTGGGGATTGTGTCACTATTTAGAGTGATCCTTGGGGATTGTGTCACTATTTAGAGTGATCCTTGGGGTTTGTGTCACTATTTAGAGTGATCCTTGGGGATTGTGTCACTATTTAGAGTGATCCTTGGGGTTTGTGTCACTATTTAGAGTGATCCTTGGGGATTGTGTCACTATTTAGAGTGATCCTTGGGGTTTGTGTCACTATTTAGAGTGATCCTTGGGTATTGTGGCACTATTTAGAGTGACCCTTGGGGATTGTGTAACTATTTAGAGTGATCCTTGGGGATTGTGTCACTATTTAGAGTGATCCTTGGGGATTGTGTCACTATTTAGAATGATCCTTGGGGTTTGTGTCACTATTTAGAGTGATCCTTGGGGATTGTGTCACTATTTAGATTGATCCTTGCGGTTTGTGTCACTATTTAGAGTGATCCTTGGGTATTGTGGCACTATTTAGAGTGACCCTTGGGGATTGTGTCACTATTTAGAGTGATCCTTGGGGATTGTGTCACTATTTAGAGTGATCCTTGGGGTTTGTGTCACTATTAAGAGTAATCCTTGGGTATTGTGGCACTATTTAGAGTGACCCTTGGGGATTGTGCCACTATTTAGAGTGATCCTTGGGGATTGTGTCACTATTTAGAGTGATCCTTGGGGTTTGTGTCACTATTTAGAGTGATCCTTGGGTATTGTGGCACTATTTAGAGTGATCCTTGGGGATGGTGTCACCATTGGAGAGATCTTTGGGGAATGTGTCACTATTTAGATTGATCCTTGGGGATTGTGTCAGTATTTCGAGTGATCCCTGGGGATTGTGTCACTATTTGGAGTGACCCTTGGGGATTGTGTCACTATTTAGAGTGATCCTTGGGGATGTGTCATTATTTAGAGTGACCTTGGGGTTGTGTCAACATTTAGAGTGATCCTGGGGGATTGTGTCACTATTTAGAGTCATTCTTGGGGATTGTGTCACTATTTAGAGTGATCCTTGGGGTTTGTGTCACTATTTAGAGTGATCCATGGGGATTGTGACATTATTTAGAGTGATCCTTGGGGATTGTGACACTATTTAGAGTGATCCTTGGGGACTGTGTCACTATTCAGAGTGATCCTTGGGTATTGTGTCACTTTTTAGAGTGATTCTTGGGGATTGTGTCACTATTTATAGTGATCCTTGGGGATTGTGTCACTATTTAGAGTGATCCTTGGGGAATATGACACTATTTAGAGTGATCCTTGGGGATTGTGACACTATTTAGAGTGATCCTTGTGCATTGAGTCACTATTTAGAGTGACCTTGGGGTTTGTGTCACTATTTAGAGTGATCCTTGGGTATTGTGGCACTATTTAGAGTGACCCTTGGGGATTGTGTCACTATTTAGAGTGATCCTTGGGGATTGTGTCACTATTTAGAGTGATCCTTGGGGATTGTGTCACTATTTAGAATGATCCTTGGGGTTTGTGTCACTATTTAGAGTGATCCTTGGGGATTGTGTCACTATTTAGATTGATCCTTGCGGTTTGTGTCACTATTTAGAGTGATCCTTGGGTATTGTGGCACTATTTAGAGTGACCCTTGGGGATTGTGTCACTATTTAGAGTGATCCTTGGGGTTTGTGTCACTATTTAGAGTAATCCTTGGGTATTGTGGCACTATTTAGAGTGACCCTTGGGGATTGTGCCACTATTTAGAGTGATCCTTGGGGATTGTGTCACTATTTAGAGTGATCCTTGGGGTTTGTGTCACTATTTAGAGTGATCCTTGGGTATTGTGGCACTATTTAGAGTGATCCTTGGGGATGGTGTCACCATTGGAGAGATCTTTGGGGAATGTGTCACTATTTAGATTGATCCTTGGGGATTGTGTCAGTATTTCGAGTGATCCCTGGGGATTGTGTCACTATTTGGAGTGACCCTTGGGGATTGTGTCACTATTTAGAGTGATCCTTGGGGATTGTGTCATTATTTAGAGTGACCTTGGGGTTGTGTCAACATTTAGAGTGATCCTGGGGGATTGTGTCACTATTTAGAGTCATTCTTGGGGATTGTGTCACTATTTAGAGTGATCCTTGGGGTTTGTGTCACTATTTAGAGTGATCCATGGGGATTGTGACATTATTTAGAGTGATCCTTGGGGATTGTGACACTATTTAGAGTGATCCTTGGGGACTGTGTCACTATTCAGAGTGATCCTTGGGTATTGTGTCACTTTTTAGAGTGATTCTTGGGGATTGTGTCACTATTTATAGTGATCCTTGGGGATTGTGTCACTATTTAGAGTGATCCTTGGGTATTGCGTCACTATTTAGAGTGATCATTGGGGTTTGTGTCACTATTTAGAGTGATCCTTGGGGAATATGACACTATTTAGAGTGATCCTTGGGGATTGTGACACTATTTAGAGTGATCCTTGTGCATTGAGTCACTATTTAGAGTGACCTTGGGGATTGTGTCACTATTTTGAGTGATCCTTGGGGAATGTGTCACTATTTAAAGTGTTCCTTGGGGAATGTGGCAGCATTTAGAGTGATCCTTGGAGATTGAGTCACTATTTGGAGTGATCCTTGGGGATTGTGTCACTATTTAGAGTGATCATTGGGGATTGTGTCACTATTTTGAGTGATCCTTGGGGATTGTGTCGCTATTGAGAGTGATCCTTGGGGATTGTGTCACTATTTAGAGTGATCCTTGGATATTGTGTCACTGTTTGGAGTGATTTTTGGGGATTGTTTCACTATTTTAAGTGATCCTTGGGGATTGTGTCACTATTTAGAGTGATCCTTGGGGATTGTGTCACTATTTCAAGTGATCCTTGTGCATTGAGTCACTATTTAGAGTGACCTTGGGGATTGTGTCACTATTTAGAGTGATCCATGGGGATTGTGTCACTATTTAGAATGATCCCTGGGTATTGTGTCACTGTTTAGAGTGATTCTTGGTGATTGTGTCACTATTCAGAGTGATCCTTGGGGATTGTGTCAGTATTTAGAGTGACCTTGGGGATTGTGTCACTATTTCGAGTGGTCCTTGGGGATTGTGTCACTATTTAGAGTGATCCTTGGGTTTTGCGTCACTATTTCGAGTGATCATTGGGGTTTGTGTCACTATTTAGAGTGATCCTTGGGGATTGTGACACTATTTAGCGTGACCCTTGGGGATTGTGACACTATTTAGAGTGATCCTTGTGCATTGAGTCACTATTTAGAGTGACCTTAGGGATTGTGTCACTATTTTGAGTGATCCTTGGGGAATGTGTCACTATTTAAAGTGTTCCTTGGGGAATGTGGCAGCATTTAGAGTGATCCTTGGGGATTGAGTCACTATTTAGAGTGATCCTTGGGGATTGTGTCATTATTTAGAGAGATCCTTGGGGATTGTGTCACTATTTTGAGTGATCCTTGGGGATTGTGTCACTATTTAGAGTGATCCTTGGGGATTGTGTCACTATGTAGAGTGATCCTTGGATATTGTGTCACTGTTTAGAGTGATTTTTGGGCATTGTTGCACTATTTTAAGTGATCCTTGGGGATTGTGTCACTATTTAGAGTGATCCATGGGGATTGTGTCACTATTTAGAGTGATCCTTGGGTATTGTGTCACTGTTTAGAGTGATTCTTGGGGATTGTGTCACTATTTAGAGTGATCCTTGGGGTTGTGTCACTATTTATAGTGATCCTTGGGAATTGTCACTATTTCGAGTGATCCTTGGGTACTGTGTCACTGTTTAGAGTGATTTTTGGGGATTGTGTCACTATTTAGACTGATCCTTGGGTATTGTGTCACTGCTAAGAGTGATTCTTGGGGATTGTGTCACTATTTATAGTGATCCTTGGGGATTGTGTCACTATTTCGAGTGATCCTTGTGCATTGAGTCACTATTTAGACTGACCTTGGGGATTGTGTCATTATTTTGAGTGAACCTTGGGGATTGTGTCACTATTTAGAGTGATCCATGGGGATTGTGTCACTATTTAGAGTGATCCTTGGGTTTTGCGTCACTATTTCGAGTGATCATTGGGGTTTGTGTCACTATTTAGAGTGATCCTTGGGGATTGTGACACTATTTAGAGTGACCCTTGGGGATTGTGACACTATTTAGAGTGATCCTTGTGCATTGAGTCACTATGTAGAGTGACCTTGGGGATTGTGTCACTATTTTGAGTGATCCTTGGGGAATGTGTCACTATTTAAAGTGTTCCTTGGGGAACGTGGCAGCATTTAGAGTGATTCTTGGGGATTGTGTCAGTATTTAGAGTGATCGTTGGGTATTGTGTCACTATTTAGAGAGATCCTTGGGGATTGTGTAACTATTTAGAGTGATCCTTGGGGATTGTCTAACTATTTAGAGTGATCCTTGGGGATTGTGTAACTATTTAGAGTGATCCTTGGAGATTGTGTCACGATTTAGAGTGATCCTTGTGGATTGTGTCACTATTTAGAGAGATCCTTGCACCTGTGTCACTATCTATAGTGGTCCTTGGGGATTGTGTCACTATTTAGATTCATCCTTGTGGATTGTGTCACTATTTAGAGTGATCCTTGGGGATTGTCACTATTTGGAGTGACCCTTGGGGATTGTGTCACTATTTAGAGTGATCCTTGGGGATTGTCTCACTATTTAGAGTGATCCTTGGGGATTGTGTAACTATTTAGAGAGATCCTTGTGGATTGTGTCACTATTTAGAGAGATCCTTGGGGATTGTGTCACTATTTAGAGTGATCCTAGGGGATTGTGTCACTATTTAGAGAGATCCTTGGGGATTGTGTCACTATTTAGAGTGATCCTTGGGGATTGTGTCAGTATTTTGAGAGATCCATGGGGATTGTGTCACTGTTTAGAGTGATCCTTGGGGATTGTGTCACTATTTAGAGTGATCCGTGGGGATTGTGTCACTATTTCGAGTGATCCATGGGGATTGTGTCACTATTTAGAGTGATTCTTGGGGATTGTGTCAGTATTTAGAGAGATTCTTGGGGATTTTGTCAGTATTTAGAGTGATTCTTGGGGATTGTGTCACTATTTCGAGTGATCCTTGGGGATTGTGTCACTATTTAGAGTGATCCTTAGGGATTGTGTCACTATTTAGAGAGATCCTTGGGGACTGCGTCACTATTTAGAGTGATCCATGGGGATTGTGTCACTATTTAGAGTGATCCTTGGGTATTGTGTCACTGTTTAGAGTGATCCTTGGGGATTGTGTCACTATTTAGAGTGATCCTTGGGGATTGTGTCACTATTTAGAGAGATCCTTGGGGATTGTGTAACTATTTAGAGTGATCCTTGGGGATTGTGTCACTATTTAGAGTGATCCATGGGGATTGTGTCACTATTTAGAGTGATCCTTGGGCATTGCGACATTATTTAGGGTGACCTTGGGGATTGTGTCACTATTTTGAGTGATCCTTGGGGATTGTATCACTATTTAGAGGGATTCTTGTGGATTGAGTCACTATTTAGAGTGATCCTTGGGGATTGTGTCACTATTTGGAGTTATCCTTGGGGACTGTGTCACTATGTAGAGTGATCATTGGGCATTGTGTCGATACTTAGGGTGATCCTTGGGGATTGTGTCACTATTTGGAGTGATCCTTGGGGATTGTGTCACTATTTAGAGTGATCCTTGGGGATTGTGTCTCTATTTCGAGTGATCCGTGTGCATTGAGTCACTATTAAGAGTGACCTTGGGGATTGTGTCACTATTTAGAGTGATCCTTGGGGATTGTGTCACTATTTCGAGAGATCCTTGGGGATTGTGTCAGTATTTAGAGTGATCCTTGGGGATTGTGTCCCTATTTAGAGTGATCCCTGGGGATTGTGTCATTATTTCGAGTGATCCTTGAGGATTGTCTCACTATTTCGAGTGTTCCTTGGGTATTGTGTCACTTTTTTTGGTGATCCTTGGGGATTGTGTCTCTATTTAGAGTGATCCTTGGGAATTTTGTCACTATTTAGAGTGATCCTTGGGGATTGTGTCAATATTTAGAGTGATCCTTGGGGTCTGTGTCACTATTTAGAGTGATCCTTGGGGAATGTCTCACCATTTAGAGTGATCCTTGGGGATTGTGTAACTATTTAGAGTGATCCTTGGGGATTGTGTCACTATTTAGAGTGATCCTTGGGGATTGTGTCACTATTTAGAGAAATCTTGGGGATTGTGTCACTAATAAGAGTGATCCGGGGGGATTGTGACAGTATTTTGAGAGATCCTTGGGGATTGTGTCACTATTTAGAGTATTCCATGGGGATTGGGTAACTATTTAGAGTGATCCTTGGGGATTGTGTCACTATTTAGAGTGATCCTTGGGGATTGTGTCAATACTTAGAGTGATCCTTGGGGATTGTGCCACTATTTGGAGTTATCCTTCTGGATTGTGTCACTGTTTAGGGAGATCCTTGGGGATTGTGTCAGTATTTAGTGTGACCCTTGGGGATAGTGTCACTATTTGGAGTGATCCTTGGGCATTATGTCACTATTTTGAATGATCCTCGAGGATCCTGTCATGATTTAGAGTGATCCTTGGCATTGTGTCAATATTTAGGGTGATCCTTGGAGATTGTGTCACTATTTGGAGTGATCCTTGGGGATTGTGTCACTATTTTGAGTGATCCTTGGGGATTGTGTCACTATTTAGAGTGATCCTTGGGGATTGTGTCACTATTTAGAGTGATCCTTGTGCATTGAGTCACTATTAAGAGTGGCCTTGGGGATTGTGTCACTATTTTGAGTGATCCTTGGGGAATGTGTCACTATTTTGAGTGATCCTTGGGGAATGTGTCACTATTTTGAGTGATCCTTGGGGATTGTGTCACTATTTGTAGTGATCCTTGGGGATTGTGTCACTATTTAGAGTGATCCTTGGGGATTGTGTCACTATTTTGAGTGATCCTTGCGGATTGTGTCACTAATTAGAGTGATCCTTGGGGATTGTGTCACTATTGAGAGTGATCCTCGGGGATTGTGTCACTATTTGTAGTGATCCTTGGGGATTGTGTCACTATTTAATGTGATCCTTGGGAACTGTGTCACTTTTTAGTGTGATCCTTGGGGATTGTCTCACCATTTAGTGTTATCGTTGGGGATTGTGTAACTATTTAGAGTGATCCTTGGGAATTGTGTCACTATTTAGAGAGATCCTTGGGGATTTTGTTAATATTTAGAGTGATCCTTGGGGATTGTGCCACTATTTGGACTTATCCTTGGGGATTGTGTCACTGTTTAGGGAGATCCTTGGGGATTGTGTCAGTATTTAGTGTGACCCTTGAGGATTGTGTCACTATTTGGAGTGATCCTTGGGCATTGTGTCACTATTTTGAATGATCCTCGAGGATTCTGTCATGATTTAGAGTGATCCTTGGGCATTGTGTCAATATTTAGGGTGATCCTTGGAGATTGTGTCACTATTTGGAGTGATCCTTGTGGATTGTGTCGCTATTTTGAGTGATCCTTTGGGATTGTGTCACTATTTAGAGTGATCCTTGGGGATTGTGTCACTATTTTGAGTGATCCTTGGGGATTGTGTCACTATTTTGAGTGGTCCTTGGGGATTGTGTCACTATTTGGAGTGATCCTTGGGGATTGTGTCACTATTTAGAGAAGATCCTTGGGGATTGTGTCACTATTTAGAGTGATCCTTGGGGATTGTGTCACTATTTAGAGAGATCCTTGGGGATTGTGTCAGTATTTAGAGTGATCCCTGGGGATTGTGTCATTATTTAGTGTGATCCTTGAGGATTGTGTCACTATTTCGAGTGTTCCTTGGGTATTGTGTCACTTGTTTGTGTGATCCTTGGCTATTCTTTCACTATTTAGAGTGATCCTTGGGGATTGTGTCACTATTTAGAGTGATCCTTGGGGATTGTGTCACTATTTAGAGTGATCCTTGGGGTCTGTGTCACTATTTAGAGTGATCCTTGGGGATTGTGTCACTATTTAGAGTGATTCTTGGGGATTGTGTAACTATTTAGAGTGATCCTTGGGGATTGTGTCACGATTTAGAGTGATCCTTGGGGATTGTGTCACTATTTAGAGAGATCCTTTGGCCTTTGTCACTATTTATAGTGATCCTTGGGGATTGTGTCACTATTTAGCGTGATCCTTGGGGATTGTATCACTATTTAGTGTCATCCTTGTGGATTGTGTCACTATTTAGAGTGATCCTTAGGGATTGTGTCACTATTTGGAGTGACCCTTGGGGATTGTGTCACTATTTGGAGTGACCCTTGGGGATTGTGTCAGTATTTAGAGTGATCCTTGGGGATTGTGTCACTATTTAGAGTGATTCTTGGGGATTGTGTAACTATTTAGAGTGATCCTTGGGGATTGTGTCACGATTTAGAGTGATCCTTGGGGATTGTGTCACTATTTAGAGAGATCCTTTGGCCTTTGTCACTATTTATAGTGATCCTTGGGGATTGTGTCACTATTTAGCGTGATCCTTGGGGATTGTATCACTATTTAGTGTCATCCTTGTGGATTGTGTCACTATTTAGAGTGATCCTTAGGGATTGTGTCACTATTTGGAGTGACCCTTGGGGATTGTGTCACTATTTGGAGTGACCCTTGGGGATTGTGTCAGTATTTAGAGTGATCCTTGGGGATTGTGTCACTATTTAGAGTGATCCTTGGGGATTGTGTCATTATTTAGAGTGATCCTTGGGGATTGTGTCACTATTTAGAGTGATCCTTGGGGATTGTGTCACTATTTAGAGAGATCCTTGGGGATTGTGTCACTATTTAGAGTCATCCTTGAGGATGGTAGGGTTCTGAAGATTGTAGAGGAACAGAGAGATCTTGCGGTCCATATCCACAGATCTCTAAACGTTGCCACTCAATTGAATTGAGCCGTGAAGAAGGCCTATAGTGTGTTAGCTTTTATTAACAGGGGGTTGGAGTTTAAGAGCCGTGGGGTTATGCTGCAACTGTACAGGACCTCGGTGAGACCACATTTGGAATATTGTGTGCAGTTCTGGTCACCTCACTATAAAAGGATGTGGAAGCGCTGGAACGAGTGCAGAGGAGATTTACCAGGATGCTGCCTGGTTTGGAGGGTAGGTCTTATGAGGAAAGGGTGAGGGAGCGAGGGCTATTCTCTCTGGAGCGGCGGAGGCTCAGGGGAGACTTAATAGAGGTTTATAAAATGATGAAGGGGATAGATAGGGTGAACGTTCAAAGACTATTTCCTCGAGTGGATGGAGCTATTACAAGGGGGCATAACTATAGGGTTCGTGGTGGGAGATATAGGAAGGATATCAGAGATAGGTTCTTTACGCAGAGAGTGGTTGGGGTGTGGAATGGACTGCCTGCAGTGATAGTGGAGTCAGACACTTTAGGAACATTTAAGCGGTTATTGGATAGGCACATGGAGCACACCAGGATGATAGGGAGTGGGATAGCTTGATCTTGGTTTCACATAAAGCTCGGCACAACATCGTGGGCCGAAGGGCCTGTTCTGGGCTGTACTGTTCTATGTTCTATAAAACTCCAATGCCCTCGACAAATGCAGCAAAACATCCCTATTTCTCTCCTCAAATCCTCTCGCTGTGAAGGCCAACATCCCATTTGCCTTTGTTACTGCCTGCTGTGCCTGCTTGCTTACTTTCAGTGACTGATGCATGAGGACACCAAGGTCTCGCTGAGTATCCAGCTCTCAATTTACATCCGTTCAAGTAATAACCTGTGTTCTTATTATTGCTGCCAAAGTGGATCACCTCACACTGAGTCACATTATACTGCATCTTCCATGCAGATGCCCACAGACACACCCTATCCAAATCACGCTGAAGCATCTCTCCATCCTGCCCATTTTAACCTTCCACACCAGTTTATTTTCATACTCTGATTATTTTCCCTTCTGAATCAATGCCTTTCTTGAATTTGGATAAGGAACCTCAATCACATCCTCCCATAGGTTGGATGTATAAACAGCGACTCTGTAACTGGGGGTGAATCCGTGCTGTTGTGTTTTATCCTTTCATCAATTCACATCTACTCTTTTGTTTTCTATCTGGCTGCTAACACGTTGCGATTGGCGTGTCTGTGGGATCCTGCTGTGCAGGATGGCCAGCAGGATTTCTGACATGACTATGGAACGTTAATGTTCCCCTCAAATCCACCCTAAATCCACTGCTCCTGGATATTGACCTCTCTGCTAAGAGGAAAAAGTTTCTTCTTAACTCTCCTATCTTTGTCCCTCATTATTTTGTAACCACAATGAGGTCCACGCTCCACGTTCACTGTTCTGAAGAAAACAACCCCAGCCTCACCATCCTGTCTTCACTGCAGAAACACTCCAGCCCAGGAAACATCCCGGTGAATCCCTCTTCCGTCCCTCACTGGGAAATCACATCCTTCTTCTAGTGAGGCCACCGGAACTCCTCACTGTCCTCCAGCTGAGGGTGACAGTGAGAGGCGCTGGGAGGAAGCAGTCGGTGCGGGGATCCCCTGTGTTCGTTCCCCTTAGCAACAAGTATTCCACTTTGGATACAGGTGAGGGGGGCGACCTACCAGTGGTGAGCCGCAGTGACCAGATCGCCAGCGCTGAGCCCATCCCTGTGGCTCAGAAGGGAAAGGGGGAGAGCGGTAGAGCTATAGTTATTGGGGACTCGTTTGTTCGAAGGATAGATAGGAGGTTCTGTGGCAACAAGAGAGGCTCACGGATGGTATGTTGCCTCCCGGATGCCAGGGTCCGTGACATTTCCAACCATGTCTTCAGGATTCTAAAGGGGGAGGAGGAACAGTCACATGTCGTGGTACACGTCGGCACCAAAGACATAGGTAAGAGAGGGGACGGGGATTTCAAACAGGAATTCAGGGAGCTTGGGTGGAAGCTGAGGGCCAGGACAAAACAGGTTGTCATCTCTGGTATGTTGCCGGTGCCACGGGATAGCGAGTTGAGGAACAGGGAGAGAGTGCAGTTAAACACATGGATGCAGGGATGGTGTAGGAGGGAGGGTTTCAGCTATGTGGATAACTGGAACACTTTCTGGGGAAGGTGGGACCTGTACCAACAGGACGGGGTGCACCTGAACCAGAGGGGCACCAATATCCTGGGAGGGAAAATTGCTACGGCTCTTCGGGGGGGTTTAAACTAATTTTTCAGGGGGATGGGAAAAGGAGTTGTAGTCCAGAGGTCAGTGAGTGTAGTGAGGTACTGGGAAGGGTATCATGGTCAAAGGTGGGTCCCAGCAGACAAGAAGGTGGGTTGAAGTGTGTCTACTTCAATGCAAGGAGCATCCGAAATAAGGTAGGTGAACTTGGGGCGTGGATTGGTACTTGGGACTACGATGTTGTGGCCATTACGGAGACATGGGCAGAACAAGGACAGGAATGGTTGTTGGAAGTTCCGGGGTATAGATGTTTCAGTAAGTGTAGGGTAGCTGGTAAAAGAGGTGGAGGAGTGGCACTGTTAATCAAGGAGAGTGTAACGGCTGCAGAAAGGCATTTTGAAGGGCATCTGCCTACAGACGTAATATGGGCTGAGGTTAGGAATAGGAAAGGAGCGGTCACGTTGTTAGGAGTTTACTATAGGCCCCCAAACAGTAATAGAGATGTGGAGCAAGAAATTGCTAAGCAGATTATGGATAGGTGTGGAGGTCACAGGGTAGTTGTCATGGGGGACTTTATCCTTCCAAATATTGATTGGAACCTTTGTAGGTCGAATAGTTCGGATGGGGCAGGTTTTGTGCAGTGTGTGCAGGAGGGGTTCCTGACACAATATGTGGATAGGCCGACAAGCGGTGGGGCCACATTGGATTTGGTAATGGGAAATGAACCGGGCCAAGTGTTGGATTTTGTTCTGGGAGAGCACTTTGGAGAGCGTGACCACAATTCAGTGTATTTTGTTATTGCAATGGAGAGGGAGAGGGCCGTACGGGCAGGGCATAGTTTACAATTGGGGGAGAGGTAATTATGATGCAATCAGGCGGGAATTAGGAAGCATAGGATGGGAACAAAAATTGTCAGGCAAAGGCACTAATGATAAGTGGAACTTTTTCAAGGAACAAATACTGCGTGTCCTTAATAGGTATGTCCCTGCCAGGCAGAGAGGAAATGGCCGAGTGAGGGAACCATGGTTCACAGAAGAGGTGGAATGTCTTGTCAAGAGGAAGAAGGAAGCGTATGTTAGGTTGAGAAAACAGGGTTCAGTTGGCTCGATGGAGGGTTACAAGTTAGCAAGAAATGAGCTGAAAAAGGGGCTTAGGAGAGCTAGGAGGGGGCATGAGAAGTCCTTGGCGGGTCGGATCAAGGAAAACCCCAAGGCTTTTTACTCTTATGTGAGGAATAAAAGAATGACCAGGGTGAGGCTGGGGCCGGTCAAGGACGGCAGTGGGAATTTGTGTATGGAGTCAGAAGAGATAGGAGAGGTGATCAATGAATACTTTTCTTCGGTGTTCACCAAGGAGAGGGGCCATGTTTTTGTGGAAGAGAGGGTGTCACAGGCTGATAGGCTGGAGGATGTTGATGTTCGGAGGGAAGATGTACTAGCAATTTTGAATAAACTGAAAGTTGATAAGTCCCCTGGGCCTGATGAAATCTATCCTAGGATTCTTTGGGAGGCAAGGGATGAGATAGCAGAGCCTTTGGCATTGATCTTTGGGTCCTCACTGTCCACGGGGGTGGTTCCAGAGGACTGGAGAATGGCGAATGTTGTTCCACTTTTTTAGAAAGGGAATAGAAATGACCCTGGTAATTATAGACCGGTTAGCCTTACTTCGGTGGTCGGTAAGTTGATGGAAAAGGTCCTTAGGGATAGGATTTACGACCATTTAGAAAGATGCAGCTTAATCCGGGATAGTCAGCATGGATTTGTGAAGGGCAAGTCTTGCCTCACAAATTTGATAGAATTTTTTGAGGAGGTAACTAAGTGTGTTGATGTCATATACATGGATTTTAGTAAGGCTTTTGATAAAGTCCTCCACGGTCGGCTGATGAAGAAAGTAAGGATGTGTGGGATAGAGGGAAGTTTGGCCGATTGGATAGGTAACTGGCTATCGAACAGAAGACAGAGGGTGGTGGTGGATGGAAAATTTTCGGACTGGAAACCGGTTACCAGCGGAGTGCCGCAGGGATCAGTGCTTGGTCCTCTGCTATTTGTAATTTTTATAAATGACTTGGAGGAGGGGGCTGAAGGGTGGATCAGTAAATTTGCTGATGACACCAAGATTGGTGGAGTA
>NW_027593387.1:0-2500 GCF_964213995.1 Mustelus asterias
GAGAGAGCGTGTGTGTGAGAGAGTGTGTGTGAGAGAGTGAGTGTGTGAGAGAGACAGTGTGTGAGTGTGAGAGAGAGGGTGCGTGAGAGAGAGGGTACGTGAGAGAGAGTGTGTGTGAGGGAGAGTGTGTGTGTGTGAGAGAGAGTCTGTGTGAGAGAGTGAGTGTGTGAGAGAGACAGTGTGTGAGTGTGAGAGAGAGGGTGCGTGAGAGAGAGGGTACGTGAGAGAGAGTGTGTGAGGGAGAGTGTGTGTGTGTGAGAGAGAGTCTGTGTGAGAGAGAGAGTGTGTGTGTGAGAGGGAGAGTGTGTGACAGAGAGAGTGTGTGCGTGTGCGAGAGAGAGTGGGTGTGTGTGTGACAGAGAGAGTGTGTGTGAAAGAGTGTGAGAGAGAGAGAGATTGTGAGAGAGTGTGTATGTGAGAGAGAGTGTGTGCATGAGAGAGAGCGCGTGTGTGTGAGAGAGAGTGTGAGAGAAAGAGTGTGTGTGTGTGAGAGAGAGTGTGTGTGCGTGTGAGAGAGTGTGTGTGTAAGAGAGAGAATGTGTGTGAGACAGTGTGTGAGAGAGTGTGAGTGCGTGAGAGAGAGTGTGTGTATATGAGAGAGAGAGTGTGTCTGTGAGAGAGAGTGTGCGTGAGAGAGAGCGTGTGTAAGAGTGTGTGTGAGAGAGAGTGTATGTGTGAGACAGAGTGTATGTGTGAGACAGAGTGTATGTGTGAGAGAGAGTGTGGGTATGTGAGAGAGAGTGTGAGAGAGAGAGAGTGTGTGCGAGAGAGAGAGTGTGTGTGTGTGAGAGTGTGTGTTAGAGGGAGAGACTGTGTGTGAGAGAGTGTGTGAGAGAGAGAGTGAGTGTGAGAGGGTGTGTGTGAGAGAGAGACTGTGTGTGAGAGAGAGTGCGTGAGAGAGAGAGAGTGCGTGAGAGAGAGAGAGTGTGTGTGAGAGAGAATGTGTGTGTGAGAGAGAGTGTGTGTGTGAGAGAGAGTGTGTGTGTGAGAGAGAGTGTGTGTGTGAGAGAGAGTGTGTGTGAGAGAGTGTGTGGTGAGAGAGAGAGTGTGTGTGAGAGAGAGTGTGTGTGAGGTAGAGTGTGTGTGAGGTAGAGTGTGTGTGAGATAGAGTGTGTGTGAGAGAGTGTGTGTGTGAGAGAGTGTGTGTGTGAGAGTGTGTGAGAGAGAGAGTGTGTGTGTCTGTGAGAGAGAGTGTGTGAGAGAGAGGATGTGTGTGAGAGAGTGTGTGAGAGAGCGAGTGTGTGTGTCTGTGAGAGAGAGTGTGTGAGAGCGTGTGTGTGAGAGCGTGTGTGTGAGAGAGTGTGTGTGAGAGAGTGTGTGTGTGGGAGAGAGAGTGTGTGTGAGAGAGTGTGTGAGAGAGAGAGTGTGTGTGTCTGTGAGAGGGAATGGGAGGGAGAGAGAGTGTGCGTGAGAGAGAGAGAGTGTGTGAGAGAGAGTGTGTGTGTGAGAGAGTGAGTGTGTGAGAGAGAGAGTGTGAGAGAGAGTGTGTGAGAGAGAGTGTGTGTGAGAGTGAGTGTGTGTGTGAGAGAGAGTGTGTGTGTGTGAGAGGGAGTGTGTGTGTGAGGGAGAGTGTGTGAGAGAGAGAGTGTGTGACAGAGAGAGTGTGTGCGTGTGCGAGAGAGAGTGTGTATGTGTGACAGAGAGAGAGTGTGTGTGAAAGAGTGTGAGAGAGAGAGAGATTGTGAGAGAGTGTGTGCATGAGAGAGAGTGCGTGTGTGTGAGAGAGAGAGTGTGAGAGAGAGAGATTGTGTGTGTGAGAGAGAGTGTGTGTGCGTGTGAGAGAGTGTGTGTGTAAGAGAGAGAATGTGTGTGAGACAGTGTGTGAGAGAGTGTGAGTGCATGAGAGAGTGTGCGTGAGAGAGAGAGATGTGTGAGAGAGAGAGTGTGTGTGTGAGAGAGAGTGTGTGTGTGAGAGAGAGCGTGTGTGTGAGAGAGAGCGTGTGAGAGAGTGTGTGTGAGAGAGTGTGTGAGAGAGAGAGTGTGTGTGAGAGAGAGAGAGTCTGTGAGAGAGAGAGAGTGTGTGTGAAAGAGTGAGTGCGTGAGGGAGAGAGTGTGTGAGTGTGAGAGAGAGTGTGTGAGAGAGAGTGTGTGTGAGAGAGAATGTGTGTGAGAGAGAATGTGTGAGAGAGTGTGTGAGAGAGAGTGTGTGTGTCTGTGAGAGGGAGTGGGAGGGAGAGAGAGTGTGCGTGAGAGAGAGAGAGTGTGTAAGAGAGAGAGTGTGTGAGAGAGTGAGTGTGTGAGAGAGTGAGTGTGTGAGAGAGAGAGTGTGAGAGAGAGAGAGTGTGAGAGAGAGTGTGTGAGAGTGAGTGTGTGTGTGTGAGAGAGAGTGTGTGTGTGTGAGAGGGAGTGTGTGTGTGAGGGAGAGTGTGTGTGTGACAGAGAGCGTGTGTGCATGTGTCAGAGAGAGTGTGTGTGTGTGTGACAGAGAGAGAGTGTGTGTGAACGAGTGTGAGAGAGAGAGAGATTGTGAGAGAGTGTGTATGTGAGGGAGACTGTGTGC
>NW_027593387.1:25000-33312 GCF_964213995.1 Mustelus asterias
GTGTGTGAGAGGGTGTGTGTGTGTGTGAGGGTGTGTGTGTGAGAGGGTGTGTGTGAGAGGGTTACCATTGACAAGTAATTGAACTGGACCCAGCCATAGAAATACTGTGGCGACCAGAGCAGGATGTGCAGATGCCGGCGTTGGACTGGGGTAAGCACAGTAAGAAGTCTCAGAACACCAGGTTAAAGTCCAACAGGTTTATTTATAGCAAACGCCACTAGCTTTCAGAACTGGCTGTTCCTTTGTCAGGTGGGTGGGAGTTCCCACCCACCATGTGTCTGCCTGACGAAGGAACAGCCAGTTCTGAAAGCTCGTGGCGTTTGCTACCAGAGCAAGTCAGAGGGTGGGAATCCTGCGGAGAGTAACTCACCTCCTGACTCCCCCCAAAGCCTGTCCACTGGGAATCCTGCGGAGAGTAACTCACCTCCTGACTCCCCCCAAAGCCTGTCCACTGGGAATCCTGCGGAGAGTAACTCACCTCCTGATCCCCCCCCAAAGCCTGTCCACTGGGAATCCTGCGGAGAGTAACTCACCTCCTGATCCCCCCCCAAAGCCTGTCCACTGGGAATCCTGCAGAGAGTAACTCACCTCCTGACTCCCCCCAAAGCCTGTCCACCATCTACAAGGACACAAGTCAGGAGTGTGATGGAACACTCCCCACTTGCCTGGATGGGTGCGGCTCCCAACAACACTCGAGAAGCTCGACACCATCCAGGACAAAGCAGCCCCGCTCGATCGACACGCTAACCACAAACACTCACTCCCTCCACCACCGACGCACAGTGGCAGCAGTGTGTACCATCTACAAGATGCACTGCAGTGACTCGCCAAGGCTCCTTCAACAGCACCTTCCAAACCCACCACCTCTACCACCTCGAAGGACAACGGGGGGGGGGCAGCAGACACATGGGGAACACCCACCACCTGCAAGTTCCCCCTCCGAGCCACTCACCATCCCGACTTGGAAATATATCGGCCGTTCCTTCACTGTGGCTGGGGTCAAAATCCTGGAACTCCCTCCCTAACAGCACTGTGGGTGTACCTACACCACACGGGACTGACTGGTGTCCAATCACATTCCTGGAACTCCCTCCCTAACAGCACTGTGGGTGTACCTACACCACACACGGGGACTGACTGGTGTCCAATCACAATCCTGGAACTCCCTCCCTAACAGCACTGTGGGTGTACCTACACCACACGGGGACTGCGCCGGGTTCAAGATGGCGGCTCACCCACCACCTTCTCAAGGGGGCGATTAGGAATGGGGGATAAATATCGGGCCCGGCCAGCGAGGCCCCATAATCCCAGGCATAGATTTATAGAAAAAGATCTTGCATTAGAATCATCGAATCCCTTCAGTGCAGAAGGAGGCCATTCAGCCCATTCTGCATCGATCACATTCCCACCCAGGCACTATTCCCGTAACCCCACACATTTACCCTAACTAATGCCCCTAACACGAAGGGGCAATTTAGCATGGCCAATCCACCTATCCTACACATCTTTGGACACTAAGGGACAATTTAGCATGGCCAATCCACCTAACCTACACATCTTTGGACACTAAGGGGCAATTTAGCATGGCCAATCCACCTAACCTACACATCTTTGGATACTGAGGGGCAATTTAGCATGGCCAATCCACCTAACCTGCACATCTTTGGACACTAAGGGGCAATTTAGCACGGCCAATCCACCTAACCTGCACATCTTTCGGACTGTGGGAGGAAACCGGAGCACCCGGAGGAAACCCACGCAGACACGGGGAGAACGTGCAGACTCTGCACAGACAGTGACCCAAGCCGGGAATTGAACTCGGGTCCCTGGGCGCTGCGAGGCAGCAGTGCTAACCCACTGTGTCACTGTGCTGTCCACGGTTGTCTAAGGGGCTTGTTTAATGTTCCCGCAATCACTAATGCCTCCATTTTACCAGGAGGGCTATGGATATTCTGCAATTGTGTCTGTTCAAGACTGACGCCGTGGGATGGATGAACGCTGCGGGGATTAAGCAACAGTGTTGGTGGCATTGAGGTAGGACGTTAGCCAAAGTGTTCAGCATGGAAACATAGAGGAACCACCCGCCATCAAACACCTCGCGTATGTACTCACTCCTGAATTCCACTCTGCCCATCGACCCGTGGAATGTTTCCTCCTGTTATCTCCGATTTTATCGCTAATTATCTTAAAACCCCCTCCTTCAGTTAGCAACTCTCCAGCCAGTCTTCATCTTAAATCTCCCCTTTTAACCCTCTCTGCCTCCAAGGAAAATAATCCCAAGTTCTCCCAGTCCTCGTGTAGGGGCTTAGTTAACTATACCGCAACCACCAACGCCTCTACTTTCTCAGGAGGTTAAGAAAATTTGGCATGTCAGCTACGACTCTCACCAACTTTTACAGATGCACCATAGAAAGCATCCTTTCCGGATGTATCACAGCTTGGTATGGGGCTCCTGCTCTGCCCAAGACCGCAATGAACTACAAAAGGGTTGTGAATGTAGCCCAGTCCCATCACGCAAACCAGCCTCCCATCCATTGACTCCGTCTACACTTCCCGCTGCCACGGGGAAAAGCAGCCAGCATAATCAAGGACCCCCCCACGCACCCCGGACATTCTCTCTTCCACCTTCTTCCGTCGGGAAAAAGATACAAAAGTCTGAGATCACGTACCGACCGACTCAAGAACAGCTTCTTCCCTGCTGCTGTCAGACTTTTGAATGGACCTACCTCGCATTAAGTTGATCTTTCTCTACACCCTAGCTGTGACTGTAACACTACATTCTGCACCCTGTCCTTTCCTTCTCCCCTGTGTACTCTATGAACGGTATGCTTTGTCTGTATAGCGCGCAAGAAACAATACTTTTCACTGTATCCCAATACATGTGACAATAATAAATCAAATCAAATATGAAGTTGATCTTTCTCTACACCCCTAGCTGTGACTGTAACGCTACATTCTGCACTCTGTCCTTTCCTTCTCCCCTATGTACTCTATGAATGGTATGAGGCATAGAGGTTTACAGCATGGAAACAGGCCCTTTGGCCCAACTTGTCCATGCCGCCTCTTTTTATAACCACTAAGCCAATCCCAATTGCCCACATTTGGCCCATATCCCTCTGTACCCATCGTACCCATGTAACTGTCTAAACATTTTTTAAAAGACAAAATTGTACCCGCCTCTACTACTGCCTCTGGCAGCTCGTTCCAGACACTCACCAACCTCTGAGTGAAACAAATTGCCCCTCTGGACCCTTTTGTATCAGCTTGGTCTGCGTTGCGTGCAAGAAACAATACTTTTCACTGTATCCCAGTACATGTGACAATAATAAATCAAATCAAATATTAAGTTGATCTTTCTCTACACCCTAGCTGTGACTGTAACACTACATTCTGCACCCTCTCCTTTCCTTCTCTATGAACGGTATGCTTTGTCTGTATAGCGCGCAAGAAACAATACTTTTCACTGCATCCCAATACATGTGACAATAATGAATTAAATCAAATTTCTACCTGTGCAGCTCTTGTAGAATCCTATGCCACTTGCCTTGAGCACAGTTGGAGCTAACAGTCCCGATTCCACATCGCGCCAAGTGACTTGAACCTCAGTGTTGTCAGGTGAAGGCTCCCAGGCAAATAAATGGTCGCGATCGATACCTTTTGAGCGAATCCATCCCCGGTCAGTGACCTCGCCTGATCGCTGTGCGATGTCAAACGATGACTGAAGGATCGCTTCGGAACGGAGAGGTCAGAATCCTCCGGCCATTCACGTAGAGGCGGGATTCTCCCGTTCCTCCGGCAGCGCACACACTCCTCCCCCCCTCGTCCTGGGTTTCCCCGCTGGGAATTCCCGTCACGGCGGAGAATCCCGTCGCTGGCAAACAAATCGCCGGGAGGGAAGGGGGGGGCAACCGGGAGAATCTCGGGGCAGAGTGTCGCGCCCGTTCTCGCCCAGTCAATTCCGCCAACGTTGTCACGGGGTTGGCTGGGGGGAGCGGGGGGGGGGGGGGGGGGGGGGGGGGGGGTGCGAGGAGGGTCGGGCTGATTTAGCCTACGGGTCGCCAACCGTGGGTTGGGGGTTCGAAGCGAGCAGTTTTCCGGGCAGCGTTGAAGGCCATCGGAGCGGGGACAAAAAGGCACGCCCTCGAGGATAAAATGTGGGAAGTCTCCCTTTCGAAAATGGAAATTCTTCTCCCTAAAGGAAGTTATACACATAGCATGCGGGGAATGGGTGAGCAGCGAGTGAGAGTGAGAGAGAGAGATAGAGAGAGAGAGAGAGGGAGAGAGACAAAGAGGGAGGGGGGGAAAGGCGCACACACACACACACACACACACGCAAAACATAATGAGGTGGAGACACGGGCAAGGCATTCAGAGCCAAGGCGCGTAGCTAAAGTCCCTGCATGCCATGCAAGATGGTACAGCAGTGGGGGGTGGGGTGGGGTGGGGGGTGAGGTCGAAGTTGGGGTGGATTGGGGGTAGAGGGGGAGTAGGGGGGTGGTAAGGGGAGGTGGGGATGGTTTTGGAGGATGAATTGGTGGGGGGGTGGGGAAGTGGGTGGAGGGTGAAGAAGAGGGGGAGGGAGGGGGAAGGCCGGGGGTTGGGTGGGCGGGGGGGGGGGGAAGGCGGGTGGAGAGGTACCCCTCTTCTCCCACCCACCCTCCCCTACTGCCCCCCCGCCCCCCCCCCCCCACCGCCCCACCCACCACCCACCACCCACCCCCTCCCGCCCGGCCGCCCCCTTCTAATCCCATCTCGCCCTCGGTGTGAGGGACTGGAGGGGGTGGGTGGGGGAAAAGGGGGAGAAGGGGGGGAGGAACTCCCCCCCCCCCCCCCCGCCGTGCCCTCTCCCCCCCCCCACTGCCCGACACAAAATCCATAACATAAACGGGAAAAATAAACGGAAAAAAGTATAGGAAGGCTCGTTGCCATTCCTCCAATCCTACCCGGTCAAGTGGGCGGCAGAGTGGGTGGGGGGGTAGGGGGGTGGAGGGTGGGGAGGAGGGGGGGGTTGGAGGGAGAGAGGAGGAGGGTGGGATTGGAGGGAGAGGGGAGGAGGGTGGGATTGGAAGGAGAGGAGAGGAGGGTGGAGTTGGAGGGAGAGCGGAGGAGGGAGGGGAGAGGGGAGGAGGGTGGGGAGAGGGGAGGAGGGTGGGATTGAAGGGGAGGAGGGTGGGATTGGAGGGGAGGAGGGTGGGATCGGAGGGAGAGGGGAGGAGGGTGGGGTGGAGGGAGGAGGGAGGGGAGGAGGGTGGGGGCAGAAGGAGAGGGGAGGAGGGTGGGATCGGAGGGAGTGCGGAGGAGGGTGGGATTGAAGGAAGAGGGGAGGAGGGTGGGATCGGAGGGAGAGGGGAGGAGGGTGGGGTTGGAGGGAGATAAAGGGAGTCGAGGGGGGAAAGCGGAGTGAGTGGGGGAAGGGGAGAGAGGGAGGAGGGGGAGGAGCGGGGAGGGGGAGGAGGGGGGAGGGGGAGGAGGGGGGGAGGGGGAGGGATGGGGAGGGGGAGGAGCGAGGAGGGGGAGGGGGAGGAGCGGGAGGGGGAGGAGCGGGAGGGGGAGGAGCGGGGAGGGGGAGGGGGAGGAGCGGGGAGGGGGAGGGGGAGGAGCGGGGAGGGGGAGGAGCGGGGAGGGGGAGGAGCGGGGAGGGGGAGGGGGAGGAGCGGGGAGGGGGAGGAGGAGCGGGGAGGGGGAGGAGGAGCGGGGAGGGGGAGGAGGAGCGGGGAGGGGGAGCGGGGAGGGGGAGGAGCGGGGAGGGGGAGGAGGAGCGGGGAGGGGGAGGGGCGGGGAGGGGGAGGAGGAGCGGGGAGGGGAGGGGGAGGAGGAGGAGGAGCGGGGAGGAGCGGGGAGGAGGGGGAGGAGCGGGGAGGAGGGGGAGGAGCGGGGAGGGGGAGCGGGGAGGAGCGGGGAGGGGGAGCGGGGAGGAGCGGGGAGGGGGAGCGGGGAGGAGGAGGAGGGGGAGGAGCGGGGAGGAGGGGGAGCGGGGAGGAGGGGGAGCGGGGAGGAGGAGGAGCGGGGAGGGGGAGGGGGAGGGGGAGCGGGGAGGGGGAGGGGGAGGGGGAGCGGGGAGGAGGAGGAGGGGGAGGAGCGGGGAGGGGGAGGGGGAGCGGGGAGGAGGAGGAGGGGGAGGAGCGGGGAGGGGGAGGAGGAGCGGGGAGGAGGAGGAGCGGGGAGGGGGAGGGGGAGCGGGGAGGGGGAGGGGGAGCGGGGAGGGGGAGGGGGAGCGGGGAGGGGGAGGGGGAGCGGGGAGGGGGAGGGGGAGCGGGGAGGAGGAGGAGGAGCGGGGAGGAGGAGGAGGGGGAGGAGCGGGGAGGGGGAGGGGGAGCGGGGAGGAGGAGGAGGGGGAGGAGCGGGGAGGGGGAGGGGGAGCGGGGAGGAGGAGGAGGGGGAGGAGCGGGGAGGGGGAGGGGGAGCGGAGAGGAGGAGGAGGGGGAGGAGCGGGGAGGAGGAGGGGGAGGAGCGGGGAGGGGGAGGGGGAGCGGGGAGGGGGAGGGGGAGCGGGGAGGGGGAGGGGGAGCGGGGAGGGGGAGGGGGAGCGGGGAGGAGGAGGAGGGGGAGGAGCGGGGAGGGGGAGGGGGAGCGGGGAGGAGGAGGAGGGGGAGGAGCGAGGAGGAGGAGGGGGAGGAGCGGGGAGGGGGAGGGGGAGCGGGGAGGAGGAGGAGGAGCGGGGAGGAGGAGCGGGGAGGAGGAGGAGGGGGAGGAGCGGGGAGGAGGAGGAGGGGGAGGAGCGGGGAGGGGGAGGGGGAGCGGGGAGGAGGAGGAGGGGGAGGAGCGGGGAGGGGGAGGGGGAGCGGGGAGGAGGAGGAGCGGGGAGGGGGAGGGGGAGCGGGGAGGAGGAGGAGCGGGGAGGGGGAGGGGGAGCGGGGAGGGGGAGGAGGAGCGGGGAGGAGGAGGAGGGGGAGGGGGAGGAGCGGGGAGGGGGAGGAGCGGGGAGGGGGAGGGGGAGGAGCGGGGAGGGGGAGGAGCGGGGAGGGGGAGGGGGAGGAGCGGGGAGGGGGAGGGGGAGGAGCGGGGAGGGGGAGGGGGAGGAGCGGGGAGGGGGAGGAGCGGGGAGGGGGAGGGGCGGGGAGGGGGAGGGGGAGGGGCGGGGAGGGGGAGGGGGAGGAGCGGGGAGGGGGAGGAGCGGGGAGGGGGAGGAGGAGGAGGGGAGGGGGAGGAGGAGGAGGGGCGGGGAGGGGGAGGAGGGGGAGGGGCGGGGAGGGGGAGGAGGGGGAGGGGCGGGGAGAGGGGGGGGGCAGGAGCGGGGAGGGGGAGGAGCGGGGAGGGGGAGGGGGAGGAGCGGGGAGGGGGAGGAGCAGGGAGGGGGAGGGGGAGGAGCGGGGAGGGGGAGGAGCGGGGAGGAGCGGGGAGGGGGAGGGGCGGGGAGGGGGAGGAGCGGGGAGGGGGAGGAGCGGGGAGGGGGAGGGGGAGGAGCGGGGAGGGGGAGGAGGAGGAGCGGGGAGGGGGAGGAGGGGGAGGGGCGGGGAGGGGGAGGCGGGGGAGGGGCGGGGAGGGGGAGGAGGGGGAGGGGCGGGGAGGAGGGGGAGGGGCGGGGAGGAGGGGGAGGGAGGGGGAGGGGGAGGAGGGGGAGGGAGGGGGAGGGGGAGGAGGGGGAGGGAGGGGGAGGGGGAGGGGGAGGGAGGGGGAGGGGGAGGGGGAGGGAGGGGGAGGGAGGGGGAGGAGGGGGAGGGGAGGGAGGGGGAGGAGGGGGAGGGGCGGGGGGGGAGGAGGGGGAGGGGCGGGGGGGAGGAGGAGGAGGGGGAGGAGCGGGGAGGGGGAGGGGGAGGAGCGGGGAGGGGGAGGAGCGGGGAGGGGGAGGGGGAGGAGCGGGGAGGGGGAGGGGCGGGGAGGGGGAGGGGGAGGGGCGGGGAGGGGCGGGGAGGGGGAGGGGGAGGGGCGGGGAGGGGGAGGGGGAGGAGCGGGGAGGGGGAGGAGGAGGAAGAGCGGGGAGGGGGAGGAGGGGGAGGGGCGGGGAGGGGGAGGAGGGGGAGGGGCGGGGAGGGGGAGGAGGGGGAGGGAGGGGGAGGAGGGGGAGGAAGGGGGAGGAGGGGGAGGGAGGGGGAGGGGGAGGAGGGGGAGGGAGGGGGAGGGGGAGGGAGGGGGAAGGGGAGGGAGGGGGAGAGGGAGGAGGGGGACGGTGGGAGGGGGAGGGGGAGGAGCAGGGAGGGGGAGGGGGAGGAGCAGGGAGGGGGAGGGGGACGGGGAGGAGCAGGGAGGGGGAGGGGGTGGGGGGGGAGGAGGGGGAGGGGGAGGGGGGAGGAGCAGGGAGGGGGAGGAGTGGGGAGGGGGGAGGGGGAGGGGGAGGAGCGAGGAGGGGGAGGGGGTGGGGGGGGGGAGTGGGG
>NW_027593388.1:0-7500 GCF_964213995.1 Mustelus asterias
TCCCTATCTCTGTAACCTCCTCCAGCCACTACACCCCTCCCTATCTCTGTAACCTCCTCCAGCCCCTACACACCCTCCCTATCTCTGTAACCTCCTCCAGCCCCCTACACCCCCACACCCCCTCCCTATCTCTGTAACCTCCTCCAGCCCCTACACCCCCTCCCTATCTCTGTAACCTCCTCCAGCTCCCCTACACCCCCTCCCTATCTCTGTAACCTCCTCCAGCCCCCTACACCCCCTCCCTATCTCTGTAACCTCCTCCAGCCCCACACCCCCTCCCTATCTCTGTAACCTCCTCCAGCCCCTACACACCCTCCCTATCTCTGTAACCTCCTCCAGCCCCCTACACCCCTCCCTATCTCTGTAACCTCCTCCAGCCCCTACACCCCCTCCCTATCTCTGTAACCTCCTCCAGCTCCCCTACACCCCCTCCCTATCTCTGTAACCTCCTCCAGCCCCCTACACCCCCTCCCTATCTCTGTAACCTCCTCCAGCCCCTACACCCCCTCCCTATCTCTGTAACCTCCTCCAGCCCCCTACACACCCTCCCTATCTCTGTAACCTCCTCCAGCCCCCTACACCCCCTCCCTATCTCTGTAACCTCCTCCAGCCCCTACACCCCTCCCTATCTCTGTAACCTCCTCCAGCTCCCCTACACCCCCTCCCTATCTCTGTAACCTCCTCCAGCCACTACACCCCTCCCTATCTCTGTAACCTCCTCCAGCCCCCTACACCCCTCCCTATCTCTGTAACCTCCTCCAGCCCCCTACACCCCTCCCTATCTCTGTAACCTCCTCCAGCCCCCTACACCCCCTCCCTATCTCTGTAACCTCCTCCAGCCCCCTACACCCCCTCCCTATCTCTGTAACCTCCTCCAGCCCCTACACCCCCTCCCTATCTCTGTAACCCCTCCAGCCCCTACCACCCTCCCTATCTCTGTACCTCCTCCAGCCCCTACACCCCCCCTATCTCTGTAACCTCCTCCAGCCCCCTACACCCCTCCCTATCTCTGTAACCTCCTCAGCCCCCTACACCCCTCCCTATCCCTGTAAACCCCCTCCAGCCCTACACCCCCTCCCTATCTCTGTAACCTCCTCCAGCCCCTACACCCCTCCCTATCTCTGTAACCTCCTTCAGCCCCTACACCCCCTCCCTATCTCTGTAACCTCCTCCAGCCCCTACACCCCCTCCCTATCTCTGTAACCTCCTCCAGCCCCCTACACCCCCTCCCTATCTCTGTAACCTCCTCCAGCCCCCTACACCCCTCCCTATCTCTGTAACCTCCTCCAGCCCCTACACCCCCTCCCTATCTCTGTAACCTCCTCCAGCCCCCTACACCCCCTCCCTATCTCTGTAACCTCCTCCAGCCCCCTACACCCCCTCCTATCTCTGTAACCTCCTCCAGCCCCCTACACCCCCTCCCTATCTCTGTAACCTCCTCCAGCCCCCTTCACCCCTCCCTATCTCTGTAACCTCCTCCAGCCCCTACACCCCCTCCCTATCTCTGTAACCTGCTCCAGCCCCTACACCCCTCCCTATCTCTGTAACCTCCTCCAGCCCCCTACACCCCCTCCCTATCTCTGTAACCTCCTCCAGCCACTACACCCCTCCCTATCTCTGTAACCTCCTCCAGCCCCCTACACCCCCTCCCTATCTCTGTAACCTCTTCCAGCCCCTACACCCCCTCCCTATCTCTGTAACCTCCTCCAGCCCCTACACCCCCTCCCTATCTCTGTAACCCCCTCCAGCCCCCTACACCCCCTCCCTATCTCTGTAACTCCTCCAGCCACTACACCCTCTCCCTATCTCTGTAACCTCCTCCAGCCCCCTACACCCCTCCCTATCTCTGTAACCTCCTCCAGCCCCCTACACCCCTCCCTATCTCTGTAACCTCCTCCAGCCCCTACACCCCCTCCCTATCTCTGTAACCTCCTCCAGCCCCTACACCCCTCCCTATCTCTGTAACCTCCTCCAGCCCCCTACACCCCCTCCCTATCTCTGTAACCTCCTCCAGCCCCTACACCCCCTCCCTATCTCTGTAACCTCCTCCAGCCCCCTACACCCCCTCCCTATCTCTGTAACCTCCTCCAGCCCCCTACACCCCCTCCCTATCTCTGTAACCTCCTCCAGCCACTACACCCCCTCCCTATCTCTGTAACCTCCTCCAGCCCCCTACACCCCTCCCTATCTCTGTAAACCTCCTCCAGCCCCCTACACCCCTCCCTATCTCTGTAACCTCCCTCCAGCCCCTACACCCCCTCCCTATCTCTGTAACCTCCTCCAGCTCCCCTACACCCCCTCCCTATCTCTGTAACCTCCTCCAGCCCCCTACACCCCTTCCCTATCTCTGTAACCTCCTCCAGCCCCTACACACCCTCCCTATCTCTGTAACCTCCTCCAGCCCCTACACACCCTCCCTATCTCTGTAACCTCCTCCAGCCCCCTACACCCCCTCCCTATCTCTGTAACCTCCTCCAGCCCCTACACCCCCTCCCTATCTCTGTAACCTCCTCCAGCTCCCCTACACCCCCTCCCTATCTCTGTAACCTCCTCCAGCCACTACACCCCCTCCCTATCTCTGTAACCTCCTCCAGCCCCCTACACCCCTCCCTATCTCTGTAACCTCCTCCAGCCCCCTACACCCCTCCCTATCTCTGTAACCTCCTCCAGCCCCCTACACCCCTCCCTATCTCTGTAACCTCCTCCAGCCCCCTACACCCCTCCCTATCCCTGTAACCCCCTCCAGCCCCTACACCCCTCCCTATCTCTGTAACCTCCTCCAGCCCCCTACACCCCTCCCTATCTCTGTAACCTCCTCCAGCCCCTACACCCCCTCCCTATCTCTGTAACCTCCTCCAGCCACTACACCCCCTCCCTATCTCTGTAACCTCCTCCAGCCCCCTACACCCCTCCCTATCTCTGTAACCTCCTCCAGCCCCCTACACCCCTCCCTATCTCTGTAACCTCCTCCAGCCCCCTACACCCCCTCCCTATCTCTGTAACCTCCTCCAGCCCCCTTCACCCCCTCCCTATCTCTGTAACCTCCTCCAGCCCCTACACCCCCTCCCTATCTCTGTAACCTCCTCCAGCCCCCTACACCCCCTCCCTATCTCTGTAACCTCCTCCAGCCCCCTTCACCCCCTCCCTATCTCTGTAACCTCCTCCAGCCCCTACACCCCCTCCCTATCTCTGTAACCTGCTCCAGCCCCTACACCCCCTCCCTATCTCTGTAACCTCCTCCAGCCACCTACACCCCCTCCCTATCTCTGTAACCTCCTCCAGCCACTACACCCCCTCCCTATCTCTGTAACCTCCTCCAGCCCCCTACACCCCCTCCCTATCTCTGTAACCTCTTCCAGCCCCTACACCCCTCCCTATCTCTGTAACCTCCTCCAGCCCCCAACACCCCCTCCCTATCTCTGTAACCCCCTCCAGCCCCCTACACCCCCTCCCTATCTCTGTAACCTCCTCCAGCCACTACACCCTCTCCCTATCTCTGTAACCTCCTCCAGCCCCCTACACCCCTCCCTATCTCTGTAACCTCCTCCAGCCCCCTACACCCCTCCCTATCTCTGTAACCTCCTCCAGCCACTACACCCCCTCCCTATCTCTGTAACCTCCTCCAGCCCCTACACACCCTCCCTATCTCTGTAACCTCCTCCAGCCCCCTACACCCCCTCCCTATCTCTGTAACCTCCTCCAGCCCCTACACCCCCTCCCTATCTCTGTAACCTCCTCCAGCTCCCCTACACCCCCTCCCTATCTCTGTAACCTCCTCCAGCCCCCTACACCCCCTCCCTATCTCTGTAACCTCCTCCAGCCACAACACCCCCTCCCTATCTCTGTAACCTCCTCCAGCCCCTACACACCCTCCCTATCTCTGTAACCTCCTCCAGCCCCCTACACCCCCTCCCTATCTCTGTAACCTCCTCCAGCCCCTACACCCCCTCCCTATCTCTGTAACCTCCTCCAGCTCCCCTACACCCCCTCCCTATCTCTGTAACCTCCTCCAGCCCCCTACACCCCCTCCCTATCTCTGTAACCTCCTCCAGCCCCTACACACCCTCCCTATCTCTGTAACCTCCTCCAGCCCCTACACACCCTCCCTATCTCTGTAACCTCCTCCAGCCCCCTACACCCCCTCCCTATCTCTGTAACCTCCTCCAGCCCCTACACCCCCTCCCTATCTCTGTAACCTCCTCCAGCTCCCCTACACCCCCTCCCTATCTCTGTAACCTCCTCCAGCCCCCTACACCCCCTCCCTATCTCTGTAACCTCCTCCAGCCCCTACACCCCCTCCCTATCTCTGTAACCTCCTCCAGCTCCCCTACACCCCCTCCCTATCTCTGTAACCTCCTCCAGCCCCCTACACCCCCTCCCTATCTCTGTAACCTCCTCCAGCCCCTACACACCCTCCCTATCTCTGTAACCTCCTCCAGCCCCTACACACCCTCCCTATCTCTGTAACCTCCTCCAGCCCCCTACACCCCCTCCCTATCTCTGTAACCTCCTCCAGCCCCTACACCCCCTCCCTATCTCTGTAACCTCCTCCAGCTCCCCTACACCCCCTCCCTATCTCTGTAACCTCCTCCAGCCCCCTACACCCCCTCCCTATCTCTGTAACCTCCTCCAGCCCCTACACCCCCTCCCTATCTCTGTAACCTCCTCCAGCTCCCCTACACCCCCTCCCTATCTCTGTAACCTCCTCCAGCCACTACACCCCCTCCCTATCTCTGTAACCTCCTCCAGCCCCCTACACCCCTCCCTATCTCTGTAACCTCCTCCAGCCCCCTACACCCCTCCCTATCTCTGTAACCTCCTCCAGCCCCCTACACCCCCTCCCTATCTCTGTAACCTCCTCCAGCCCCCTTCACCCCCTCCCTATCTCTGTAACCTCCTCCAGCCCCTACACCCCCTCCCTATCTCTGTAACCTCCTCCAGCCCCCTACACCCCCTCCCTATCTCTGTAACCTCCTCCAGCCCCCTTCACCACATCCCTATCTCTGTAACCTCCTCCAGCCCCTACACCCCCTCCCTATCTCTGTAACCTGCTCCAGCCCCTACACCCCCTCCCTATCTCTGTAACCTCCTCCAGCCCCCTACACCCCCTCCCTATCTCTGTAACCTCCTCCAGCCCCCTACACCCCCTCCCTATCTCTGTAACCTCCTCCAGCCACTACACCCCCTCCCTATCTCTGTAACCTCCTCCAGCCCCCTACACCCCCTCCCTATCTCTGTAACCTCTTCCAGCCCCTACACCCCTCCCTATCTCTGTAACCTCCTCCAGCCCCCAACACCCCCTCCCTATCTCTGTAACCCCCTCCAGCCCCCTACACCCCCTCCCTATCTCTGTAACCTCCTCCAGCCACTACACCCTCTCCCTATCTCTGTAACCTCCTCCAGCCCCCTACACCCCTCCCTATCTCTGTAACCTCCTCCAGCCCCCTACACCCCTCCCTATCTCTGTAACCTCCTCCAGCCACTACACCCCCTCCCTATCTCTGTAACCTCCTCCAGCCCCTACACACCCTCCCTATCTCTGTAACCTCCTCCAGCCCCCTACACCCCCTCCCTATCTCTGTAACCTCCTCCAGCCCCTACACCCCCTCCCTATCTCTGTAACCTCCTCCAGCTCCCCTACACCCCCTCCCTATCTCTGTAACCTCCTCCAGCCCCCTACACCCCCTCCCTATCTCTGTAACCTCCTCCAGCCACTACACCCCCTCCCTATCTCTGTAACCTCCTCCAGCCCCTACACACCCTCCCTATCTCTGTAACCTCCTCCAGCCCCCTACACCCCCTCCCTATCTCTGTAACCTCCTCCAGCCCCGACACCCCCTCCCTATCTCTGTAACCTCCTCCAGCTCCCCTACACCCCCCTCCCTATCTCTGTAACCTCCTCCAGCCCCCTACACCCCCTCCCTATCTCTGTAACCTCCTCCAGCCCCTACACACCCTCCCTATCTCTGTAACCTCCTCCAGCCCCTACACACCCTCCCTATCTCTGTAACCTCCTCCAGCCCCCTACACCCCCTCCCTATCTCTGTAACCTCCTCCAGCCCCTACACCCCCTCCCTATCTCTGTAACCTCCTCCAGCTCCCCTACACCCCCTCCCTATCTCTGTAACCTCCTCCAGCCCCCTACACCCCCTCCCTATCTCTGTAACCTCCTCCAGCCCCCTACACCCCCTCCCTATCTCTGTAACCTCCTCCAGCCCCCTACACCCCTCCCTATCTCTGTAGCCTCCTCCAGACCCTACATCCCCCCCTATCTCTGTAACCTCCTCCAGCCCCCTGCACCCCCTCCCTATCTCTGTAACCTCCTCCAGCCACTACACCCCCTCCCTATCTCTGTAACCTCCTCCAGCCCCTACACCCCTCCCTATCTCTGTAACCTCCTCCAGCCCCCTACACCCCTCCCTATCTCTGTAACCTCCTCCAGCCCCTACACCCCCTCCCTATCTCTGTAACCTCCTCCAGCCCCTACACCCCCTCCCTATCTCTGTAACCTCCTCCAGCCCTGCACCCCTCCCTATCTCTGTAACCTCCTCCAGCCCCTACACCCCCTCCCTATCTCTGTAACCTCCTCCAGCCCCTACACCCCCTCCCTATCTCTGTAACCTCCTCCAGCCCTGCACCCCTCCCTATCTCTGTAACCCCCTCCAGCCCCTACACCCCCTCCCTATCTCTGTAACCTCCTCCAGCCCTGCACCCCTCCCTATCTCTGTAACCTCCTCCAGCCCCTACACCCCCTCCCTATCTCTGTAACCTCCTCCAGCCCCTACACCCCCTCCCTATCTCTGTAACCTCCTCCAGCCCTGCACCCCTCCCTATCTCTGTAACCCCCTCCAGCCCCTACACCCCCTCCCTATCTCTGTAACCTCCTCCAGCCCTGCACCCCTCCCTATCTCTGTAACCTCCTCCAGCCCCTACACCCCCTCCCTAACTCTGTAACCTCCTCCAGCCCCTACACCCCCTCCCTATCTCTGTAACCTCCTCCAGCCCTGCACCCCTCCCTATCTCTGTAACCCCCTCCAGCCCCTACACCCCTCCCTATCTCTGTAACCTCCTCCAGCCCCCTCCACCCCTCCCTATCTCTGTAACCACCTCCAGCCCCTACACCCCTCCCTATCTCTGTAACCTCCTCCAGCCCCCTACACCCCCTCCCTATCTCTGTAACCTCCTCCAGCCCCTACACCCCTCTCTATCTCTGTAACCTCCTCCAGCCCCCTGCACCCCTCCCTATCTCTGTAACCTCCTCCAGCCCCTACACCCCCTCCCTATCTCTGTAACCTCCTCCAGTCCCTACACCCCTCCCTATCTCTGTAACCTCCTCCAGCTCCCTACACCCCCTCCCTATCTCTGTAACCTCCTCCAGCCCTGCACCCCTCCCTATCTCTGTAACCTCCTCCAGCCCCCTACACCCCCTCCCTATCTCTGTAACCTCCTCCAGCCCCTACACCCCCTCCCTATCTCTGTAACCTCCACCATCCCCCTACA
>NW_027593388.1:15000-25000 GCF_964213995.1 Mustelus asterias
CCACCATCGGGAACATTCTGTCTGAATCGACCCTGTCGAACCCTGTTAGAATTTTATAAGTTTCTATCAGATCCCCTCTCACTCTTCCAAACTCCAGTGAATATAATCCTCACCCACTCAGTCTCTCCTCATGTGACAGACCCGCCATCCCAGGAATCAGCCTGGGAAACCCTCGCTGCGCTCCCTCTATAGCAAGGACATCCTTCCTCAGATAAGGAGACCAGAACTGCCCACAATACTCCAGGTGTGGCCTCACCAACGCCCTGTACAATTGCAGCAAAACCTCCCTATCCCTAAACTCCAATCCTCTCGCTCTGAAGGCCTACACACCATTTCCTTCTTTACTGCCCGCTGTACCTGCGCGCTTACTCTCAGCGACTGATGCACCAGGACTCCAAGGTCTCACTGAGAATCCACCCTCTCTCAATTCACACCCATTCAGGGAATAATCTGCCTTCCTGTTATTGCTGCCACAGTGGATAATCTCACATTTATCCACATTATACTGTCTCTGCCATGCAGATGCCCACACAGCCCGTCCAGATCATACTGGGGATCACCGGAGTGAATCTTCACTGCCTCCCAGTGAGATAATATCTTTCCATAAAATAAAGGGATCAAAATTGAAGGGCGGCACGGTGGCACAGTGGGTTAGCACTGCTGCTTCACAGCTCCAGGGTCCCGGGTTCGATTCCCGGCTCGGGTCACTGTCTGTGCGGAGTCTGCACGTTCTCCCCGTGTCTGCGTGGGTTTCCTCCGGGTGCTCCGGTTTCCTCCCACAGTCCAAAGATGTGCGGGTTAGGTGGATTGGCCAGGCTAAATTGTCCCTTAGTGTCCAAAGATGTGTAGGTTAGGTGGATTGGCCATGCTAAATTGCCCCTTAGTGTCCAAAGATGTGTAGGTTAGGTGGATTGGCCATGCTAAATTGTCCCTTAGTGTCCAAAGATGTGTAGGTTAGGTGGATTGGCCATGCTAAATTGTCCCTTAGTGTCCAAAGATGTGTAGGTTAGGTGGATTGGCCATGCTCAATTGTCCCTTAGTGTCCAAAGATGTGTAGGTTAGGTGGATTGGCCATGCTAAATTGTCCCTTAGTGTCCAAAGATGTGTAGGTTAGGTGGATTGGCCATGCTAAACTGTCCCTTAGTGTCCAAAGATGTGTAGGTTAGGTGGATTGGCCATGCTAAACTGTCCCTTAGTGTCCAAAGATGTGTAGGTTAGGTGGATTGGCCATGCTAAACTGTCCCTTAGTGTCCAAAGATGTGCAGGTTAGGTGGATTGGCCATGCTAAATTGTCCCTTAGTGTCCAAAGATGTGTAGGTTAGGTGGATTGGCCATGCTAAATTGTCCCTTAGTGTCCAAAGATGTGCAGGTTAGGGGGATTGGCCATGCTAAATTGTCCCTTAGTGTCCAAAGATGTGCAGGTTAGGGGGATTAGCGAGGCAGATGTGTCGGGTTATCGTGCTGGAGCTGGGCGGGTGGGTGGGCCTCTATAAGAGAATCAGTCAGGGAGTCAGTGTAGATTCGATGGGCTGAATGGCCTCCCTCAGTGTTACCCGAACAAACGCCGGAGTGTGGCAACTGGGGGGTTTTCACAGTGACTTCATTGCAGTGTTAATGTGAGCCTAAATTGCAACACTAGGAAATAAAGTTTAACTTTTTCTCCAATCTTTTGGTACGGAGGGACAATTTAGCACTGCCAATCCACCTAACCTACACATCTTTGGACACTAAGGGACAATTTAGCATGGCCAATCCACCTAACCTACACATCTTTGGACACTAAGGGACAATTTAGCATGGCCAATCCACCTAACCTACACATCTTTGGACACTAAGGGACAATTTAGCATGGCCAATCCACCTAACCTGCACATCTTTGGACACTAAGGGACAATTTAGCATGGCCAATCCACCTAACCCGCACATCTTTGGACACGAAGGGACAATTTAGCATGGCCAATCCACCTAACCTGCACATCTTTGGACACTAAGGGACAAGTTAGCATGGCCAATCCACCTAACCTGCACATCTTTGGACACTAAGGGACAATTTAGCATGGCCAATCCACCTAACCTACACATCTTTAGACACTAAGGGACAATTTAGCATGGCCAATCCACCTAACCTACACATCTTTGGACACTAAGGGACAATTTAGCATGGCCAATCCACCTAACCTGCACATCTTTAGACACTAAGGGACAATTTAGCATGGCCAATCCACCTAACCTACACATCTTTGGACACTAAGGGACAATTTAGCATGGCCAATCCACCTAACCTACACATCTTTGAACACTAAGGGACAATTTAGCATGGCCAATCCACCTAACCTACACATCTTTGGACACTAAGGGACAATTTAGCATGGCCAATCCACCTAACCTACACATCTTTGGACACTAAGGGACAATTTAGCATGGCCAATCCCCCTAACCTGCACATCTTTGGACACTAAGGGGCAATTTAGCATGGCCAATCCACCTAACCTACACATCTTTGGACACTGAGGGACAATTTAGCATGGCCAATCCACCTAACCTGCACATCTTTGGACACTAAGGGACAATTTAGCATGGCCAATCCACCTAACCTACACATCTTTGGACACTAAGGGACAATTTAGCACGGCCAATCCACCTAACCTGCACATCTTTGGACACTAAGGGACAATTTAGCATGGCCAATCCACCTAACCTGCACATCTTTGGACACTAAGGGGCAATTTAGCATGGCCAATCCACCTAACATACACATCTTTGGACACTAAGGGACAGTTTAGCATGGCCAATCCCCCTAACCCACACATCTTTGGACACTAAGGGACAATTTAGCATGGCCAATCCACCTAACCTACACATCTTTGGACACTAAGGGACAATTTAGCATGGCCAATCCACCTAACCCGCACATCTTTGGACACTAAGGGGCAATTTAGCATGGCCAATCCACCCTAACCCACACATCTTTGGACTGTGGGAGGAAACCGGAGCACCCGGAGGAAACCCACGCAGACACGGGGAGAATGTGCAGACTCCGCACAGTCAGTGACCCGAGCCGGGAATCGAAGCCGGGTCCCTGGCGCTGTGAGGCAGCAGCGCTAACCCGCTGTGCCACCCCTGCTAAACCACTTCCGACCACGCACTCCCCCAAAACAAAACTGAAAGCGCCAAGGGAAAAAAACCCCGATCACCTGACTGCCACAGATTAGCGAGACCACCCCATTACATCACTACAGCTGGAACCTGGATGATTTTATAAACATAAACCTTTCTTAAAGGTACACTGACAAGGGTAGACCACCCAGTGGAAGGCCGCACACAGCCCACAGAGAATGCGCATCCATATTCCCACGCCCACTGTTCCTTTTCTCCCCGCAGATCCAACAAAGGAAGGACAGGAAGTTGAACGAGAGAGGCTGAAGATTCAGGAAAGGCAAGAGATTTACACCAACACGACAAGGTTTCAACAGTTATCAATTGGAGCTACGTATTCACCTCCCCCCTCTGGGACCGGGTGTCACAGTGCGTTAGATACACTGTCCTTTCCCCCTCTGGGACTGGGTGTCACAGTGCGTTAGATACACTGTCCTTTCCCCCCTCTGGGACCGGGTGTCACAGTGCGTTAGATACACTGTCCATTCCCCCTCTGGGACCGGGTGTCACAGTGCGTTAGATACACTGTCCTTTCCCCCCTCTGGGACCGGGTGTCACAGTGCGTTAGATACACTGTCCTTTCCCCCTCTGGGACCGGGTATCACAGTGCGTTAGATACACTGTCCTTTCCCCCCTCTGGGACTGGGTGTCACAGTGCGTTAGATACACTGTCCTTTCCCCCTCTGGGACCGGGTGTCACAGTGCGTTAGATACACTGTCCTTTCCCCCTCTGGGACCGGGTGTCACAGTGCGTTAGATACACTGTCCTTTCCCCCTCTGGGACCGGGTATCACAGTGCGTTAGATACACTGTCCTTTCCCCCTCTGGGACCGGGTGTCACAGTGCGTTAGATACACTGTCCTTTCCCCCCTCTGGGACCGGGTGTCACAGTGCGTTAGATACACTGTCCTTTCCCCCTCTGGGACCGGGTGTCACAGTGCGTTAGATACACTGTCCTTTCCCCCCTCTGGGACCGGGTGTCACAGTGTGTTAGATACACTGTCCTTTCCCCCCTCTGGGACCCGGTGTCACAGTGCGTTAGATACACTGTCCTTTCCCCCTCTGGGACCAGGTGTCACAGTGCGTTAGATACACTGTCCTTTCCCCCTCTGGGACCGGGTGTCACAGTGCGTTAGATACACTGTCCTTTCCCCCCTCTGGGACCGGGTGTCACAGTGCGTTAGATACACTGTCCTTTCCCCCTCTGGGACCGGGTGTCACAGTGCGTTAGATACACTGTCCTTTCCCCCCTCTGGGACCGGGTGTCACAGTGTGTTAGATACACTGTCCTTTCCCCCCTCTGGGACCCGGTGTCACAGTGCGTTAGATACACTGTCCTTTCCCCCTCTGGGACCGGGTGTCACAGTGCGTTAGATACACTGTCCTTTCCCCCTCTGGGACTGGGTGTCACAGTGCGTTAGATACACTGTCCTTTCCCCCCTCTGGGACCCGGTGTCACAGTGCGTTAGATACACTGTCCTTTCCCCCTCTGGGACTGGGTGTCACAGTGCGTTAGATACACTGTCCTTTCCCCCCTCTGGGACCGGGTGTCACAGTGCGTTAGATACACTGTCCATTCCCCCTCTGGGACCGGGTGTCACAGTGCGTTAGATACACTGTCCTTTCCCCCCTCTGGGACCGGGTGTCACAGTGCGTTAGATACACTGTCCTTTCCCCCTCTGGGACCGGGTATCACAGTGCGTTAGATACACTGTCCTTTCCCCCCTCTGGGACTGGGTGTCACAGTGCGTTAGATACACTGTCCTTTCCCCCTCTGGGACCGGGTGTCACAGTGCGTTAGATACACTGTCCTTTCCCCCTCTGGGACCGGGTGTCACAGTGCGTTAGATACACTGTCCTTTCCCCCTCTGGGACCGGGTATCACAGTGCGTTAGATACACTGTCCTTTCCCCCTCTGGGACCGGGTGTCACAGTGCGTTAGATACACTGTCCTTTCCCCCCTCTGGGACCGGGTGTCACAGTGCGTTAGATACACTGTCCTTTCCCCCTCTGGGACCGGGTGTCACAGTGCGTTAGATACACTGTCCTTTCCCCCCTCTGGGACCGGGTGTCACAGTGTGTTAGATACACTGTCCTTTCCCCCCTCTGGGACCCGGTGTCACAGTGCGTTAGATACACTGTCCTTTCCCCCTCTGGGACCAGGTGTCACAGTGCGTTAGATACACTGTCCTTTCCCCCTCTGGGACCGGGTGTCACAGTGCGTTAGATACACTGTCCTTTCCCCCCTCTGGGACCGGGTGTCACAGTGCGTTAGATACACTGTCCTTTCCCCCTCTGGGACCGGGTGTCACAGTGCGTTAGATACACTGTCCTTTCCCCCCTCTGGGACCGGGTGTCACAGTGTGTTAGATACACTGTCCTTTCCCCCCTCTGGGACCCGGTGTCACAGTGCGTTAGATACACTGTCCTTTCCCCCTCTGGGACCGGGTGTCACAGTGCGTTAGATACACTGTCCTTTCCCCCTCTGGGACTGGGTGTCACAGTGCGTTAGATACACTGTCCTTTCCCCCCTCTGGGACCCGGTGTCACAGTGCGTTAGATACACTGTCCTTTCCCCCTCTGGGACTGGGTGTCACAGTGAGTTAGATACACTGTCCTTTCCCCCTCTGGGACCGGGTGTCACAGTGCGTTAGGTACACTGTCCTTTCCCCCTCTGGGACCGGGTGTCACAGTGCGTTAGATACACTGTCCTTTCCCCCTCTGGGACCGGGTGTCACAGTGCGTTAGATACACTGTCCTTTCCCCCTCTGGGACCGGGTGTCACAGTGCGTTAGATACACTGTCCTTTCCCCATCTGGGACCGGGTGTCACAGTGCGTTAGATACACTGTCCTTTCCCCCTCTGGGACCGGGTGTCACAGTGCGTTAGATACACTGTCCTTTCCCCCTCTGGGACCGGGTGTCACAGTGCGTTAGATACACTGTCCTTTCCCCCTCTGGGACCGGGTGTCACAGTGCGTTAGATACACTGTCCTTTCCCCCTCTGGGACCGGGTGTCACAGTGCGTTAGATACACTGTCCTTTCCCCATCTGGGACCGGGTGTCACAGTGCGTTAGATACACTGTCCTTTCCCCCTCTGGGACCGGGTGTCACAGTGCGTTAGATACACTGTCCTTTCCCCTCTGGGACCGGGTGTCACAGTGCGTTAGATACACTGTCCTTTCCCCCTCTGGGACCGGGTGTCACAGTGCGTTAGATACACTGTCCTTTCCCCCTCTGGGACCGGGTGTCACAGTGCGTTAGATACACTGTCCTTTCCCCCCTCTGGGACCGGGTGTCACAGTGCGTTAGATACACTGTCCTTTCCCCCTCTGGGACCGGGTGTCACAGTGCGTTAGATACACTGTCCTTTCCCCCTCTGGGACCGGGTGTCACAGTGCGTTAGATACACTGTCCTTTCCCCCCTCTGGGACCGGGTGTCACAGTGTGTTAGATACACTGTCCTTTCCCCCTCTGGGACCGGGTGTCACAGTGCGTTAGATACACTGTCCTTTCCCCCCTCTGGGACCGGGTGTCACAGTGCGTTAGATACACTGTCCTTTCCCCCTCTGGGACCGGGTGTCACTGTGCGTTAGATACACTGTCCTTTCCCCCTCTGGGACCGGGTGTCACAGTGCGTTAGATACACTGTCCTTTCCCCCTCTGGGACCGGGTGTCACAGTGCGTTAGATACACTGTCCTTTCCCCCTCTGGGACCGGGTGTCACAGTGCGTTAGATACACTGTCCTTTCCCCCTCTGGGACCGGGTGTCACAGTGCGTTAGATACACTGTCCTTTCCCCCTCTGGGACCGGGTGTCACAGTGCGTTAGATACACTGTCCTTTCCCCATCTGGGACCGGGTGTCACAGTGCGTTAGATACACTGTCCTTTCCCCCTCTGGGACCGGGTGTCACAGTGCGTTAGATACACTGTCCTTTCCCCCTCTGGGACCGGGTGTCACAGTGCGTTAGATACACTGTCCTTTCCCCCTCTGGGACCGGGTGTCACAGTGCGTTAGATACACTGTCCTTTCCCCCTCTGGGACCGGGTGTCACAGTGCGTTAGATACACTGTCCTTTCCCCCCTCTGGGACCGGGTGTCACAGTGCGTTAGATACACTGTCCTTTCCCCCTCTGGGACCGGGTGTCACAGTGCGTTAGATACACTGTCCTTTCCCCCTCTGGGACCGGGTGTCACAGTGCGTTAGATACACTGTCCTTTCCCCCCTCTGGGACCGGGTGTCACAGTGTGTTAGATACACTGTCCTTTCCCCCTCTGGGACCGGGTGTCACAGTGCGTTAGATACACTGTCCTTTCCCCCCTCTGGGACCGGGTGTCACAGTGCGTTAGATACACTGTCCTTTCCCCCCTCTGGGACCGGGTGTCACAGTGCGTTAGATACACTGTCCTTTCCCCCTCTGGGACCGGGTGTCACAGTGCGTTAGATACACTGTCCTTTCCCCCTCTGGGACCGGGTGTCACAGTGCGTTAGATACACTGTCCTTTCCCCCCTCTGGGACCGGGTGTCACAGTGTGTTAGATACACTGTCCTTTCCCCCTCTGGGACCGGGTGTCACAGTGCGTTAGATACACTGTCCTTTCCCCCCTCTGGGACCGGGTGTCACAGTGCGTTAGATACACTGTCCTTTCCCCCCTCTGGGACCGGGTGTCACTGTGCGTTAGATACACTGTCCTTTCCCCCTCTGGGACCGGGTGTCACAGTGCGTTAGATACACTGTCCTTTCCCCCTCTGGGACCGGGTGTCACAGTGCGTTAGATACACTGTCCTTTCCCCCTCTGGGACCGGGTGTCACAGTGCGTTAGATACACTGTCCTTTCCCCCTCTGGGACCGGGTGTCACAGTGCGTTAGATACACTGTCCTTTCCCCCTCTGGGACCGGGTGTCACAGTGCGTTAGATACACTGATCGTTCCCTCTCTGGGACCGGGTGTCACAGTGCGTTAGATACACTGATCGTTCCCTCTCTGGGACTGGGTGATTATTGGGGGAGCTCTTTCGCAGAGTTAGAAATATGCAATTTTAATTTGTTGTTTTTTTCTGTGTTTTCTGCAGTCTGAAAGTGAGGGAGCCATTAGCCGAGTTAGTGAAACGTTCCGGGGGATCGAAAAGGAACACACTACTCAACTGGTGTAAGACCAAGACAGCTGGTTATCCGGTAAGATCCCGGAAATCATTCAGTGCGGCGCTCCCTCAGCACTGACCCTCCCACAGTGCGGCGCTCCCTCAGCACTGACCCTCCCACAGTGCGGCGCTCCCTCAGCACTGACCCTCCCACAGTGCGGCGCTCCCTCAGCACTGACCCTCCCACAGTGCGGCGCTCCCTCAGCACCGACCCTCCCACAGTGCGGCGCTCCCTCAGCACTGACCCTCCCACAGTGCGGCGCTCCCTCAGCACTGACCCTCCCACAGTGCGGCGCTCCCTCAGCACTGACCCTCCCACAGTGCGGCGCTCCCTCAGCACTGACCCTCCCACAGTGCGGCGCTCCCTCAGCACCGACCCTCCCACAGTGCGGCGCTCCCTCAGCACCGACCCTCCCACAGTGCGGCGCTCCCTCAGCACCGACCCTCCCACAGTGCGGCGCTCCCTCAGCACTGACCCTCCCACAGTGCGGCGCTCCCTCGGCACTGACCCTCCCACAGTGCGGCGCTCCCTCAGCACTGACCCTCCCACAGTGCAGCGCTCCCTCAGCACGGACCCTCCCACAGTGCGGCGCTCCCTCAGCACTGACCCTCCCACAGTGCGGCGCTCCCTCAGCACTGACCCTCCCACAGTGCGGCGCTCCCTCAGCACTGACCCTCCCACAGTGCGGCGCTCCCTCAGCACTGACCCTCCCACAGTGCAGCGCTCCCTCAGCACGGACCCTCCCACAGTGCGGCGCTCCCTCAGCACTGACCCTCCCACAGTGTGGCGCTCCCTCAGCACTGACCCTCCCACAGTGCGGCGCTCCCTCAGCACCGACCCTCCCACAGTGCGGCGCTCCCTCAGCACCGACCCTCCCACAGTGCGGCGCTCCCTCAGCACCGACCCTCCCACAGTGCGGTGCTCCCTCAGCACCCGGAGTGATGGAGACCTTTGATGGGGTATGCTTGTTGAGTCTCGGGGGCTGTTTTGAGGGCTGGTTAACCTGACTTGTTGACTGTTGCTTCTTTGATGGAGAGTATTACTGATTTGACCTTTCGATTCTCATAGCTGACTCTCGAATTCCCAAGGGAAGGCTTGTTCCTTGCCAAGAATCCATGATTAAGTTTGGCCTCCATCCTACTTTTTGATGTCAGACGCAATTGTAAATCTCGCCAGGGAGCTTTCCGAATCGATGCTCTTTTTGACACTTGGGTATATCATTCTCTCGATGTATCGGCAGAACTTCATTCCTCCCTTACCTCCAGGGAACCCTCCAAGCACAGGCCCTTTTTCCCTTGCTTGCTTTCACGGTCTAGACCTTTTGTTGAGTCCCCATTTCCGTTTGCTCCTGATGCGCCATCGATCGAGCAAAGACTAGTTGGTATCCAAGAACAAATAGGCTTTTATTTGCAAAAGACTTGGAGCTCACCCATGCCGATGAACTGGTCCGGCGACTGAGGCGGGGGGGGGGGGGGGTGGGGAGCAGTCACCTTTATACCTGGACCAAAGGGGGGGGCGGAGGAGTCCCGGGCAGGGCTGACAGGGACATGTCCAGGCTTGTCACACACACGGGCAATAAGCTAACAGTGGTTTACCACAACCCCTGAATAAAGTGGTGCCATCTTGAAGCCGCAGTAGTGTATGTGGCGTAGGTACATCCGCGGCGCTGTTAGAGACGGAGTTAGTCACAGAGTGAGAGT
>NW_027593389.1:0-33286 GCF_964213995.1 Mustelus asterias
GTGTTACAGTCACAGCTAGGGGTGTAGAGAAAGATCAGCTTAGTGCGAGGTCGGTCCATTCAAAAGTCTGATGACAGCAGCAGGGAAGAAGCTGTTCTTGAGTCGGTCGGTACGTGACCTCAGACTTTTGTATCTTTTTCCCCGACGGAAGAAGGTGGAAGAGAGAATGTCCGGGGTGCGTTGGGGGGGTCCTTGATTATGCCGGCTGCTTTTCCCCCCGAGGCAGCGGGAAGTGTAGACGGAGTCAATGGATGGGAGGCTGGTTTGCGTGATGGGACTGGGCTACGTTCACACACAAACCCTTTGTAGTTCCTTGCGGTCTTGGGCAGAGCAGGAGCCCCAGACCAAGCTGTGATACATCCGGAAAGGATGCTTTCTATGGGGCGTCTGTAAAAGTTGGTGAGAGTCGTAGCGGACATGCCGAATTTCCTTAGTCTCCTGAGAAAGTAGAGGCGTTGGTGGGGCTTTCTTAACTATAGTGTCGGCGTGGGGGGGACCAGGACAGGTTGTTGGTGATCTGGACACCTAAAAACTTGAAGCTCTCGACCCTTTCTACTTGGTCCCCGTTGATGTAGACAGGGGCATGTTCTCCTCTACGCTTCCTGAAGTCGATGACAATCTCCTTGGTTTTGTTGACATTGAGGGAGAGATTATTGTTGCCGCGCCAGTTCACCAGATTCTCTATCTCATTCCTGTACTCTGTCTCGTCATTGTTTGAGATCCGACCCACTTACGGTGGTGTCGTCAGCAAACTTGAGAATGGAGTTGGAGGGGAATTTGGCCGCACAGTCAGAGGTGTATAAGGAGTGGCAAGGTGGCACAGTGGGTTAGCACTGCTGCCTCACAGCGCCAGGGATCCAGGCTCGATTCCGGCCTTGGGTCACTGTCTGAATGGAGTTTACACATTCTCCCTGTGTCTGCGTGGGTTTCCTCTGGTTTCCTCCCACAGTCCAAAATGTGCAGGTTAGGGTGGATTGGCCATGCTAAATTGCCCCTTAGTGTCCAAAGATGTGCAGGTTAGGGTGGATTGGCCATGCTAAATTGCCCCTTAGTGTCCAAAGATGTGTAGGTTAGGGTGGAATGGCCATGCTAAATTGCCCCTTCGTGTCCAAAGATGTGTGGGTTAGGGTGGATTGGCCATGCTAAATTGCCCCTTAGGGTCCAAAGATGTGTAGGTTAGGGTGGATTGGCCATGCTAAATTGCCCCTTAGTGTCCAAAGATGTGCAGGTTAGGGTGGATTGGCCATGCTAAATTGCCCCTTAGTGTCCAAAGATGTGCAGGTTAGGGTGGATTGGCCATGCTAAATTGCCCCTTAGTGTCCAAAGATGTGTAGGTTAGGGTGGATTGGCCATGCTAAATTGCCCCTTAGTGTCCAAAGATGTGTGGGTTAGGGTGGATTGGCCATGCTAAATTGCCCCTTAGTGTCCAAAGATGTGCAGGTTAGGGTGGATTGGCCATGCTAAATTGCCCCTTAGTGTCCAAAGATGTGTAGGTTAGGGTGGATTGGCCATGCTAAATTGCCCCTTAGTGTCCAAAGATGTGCAGGTTAGGTGGATTGGCCATGCTAAATTGCCCCTTAGTGTCCAAAGATATGTAGGTTAGGTGGATTGGCCATGCTAAATTGTCCGTTAGTGTCCAAAGATGTGTAGGTTAGGGTGGATTGGCCATGCTAAATTGTCCCTTAGTGTCCAAAGATGTGTAGGTTAGGGTGGATTGGCCATGCTAAATTGTCCCTTAGTGTCCAAAGATGTGTAGGTTAGGGTGGATTGGCCATGCTAAATTGTCCCTTAGTGTCCAAAGATGTGTAGGTTAGGGTGGATTGGCCATGCTATGTTGCCCTTTAGTGTCCAAAGATGTGCAGGTTAGGTGGATTGGCCATGCTAAATTGCCCCTTAGTGTCCAAAGATATGTAGGTTAGGTGGATTGGCCATGCTAAATTGCCCCTTAGTGTCCAAAGATGTGTAGGTTAGGTGGATTGGCCATGCTAAATTGCCCCTTAGTGTCCAAAGATATGTACGTTAGGTGGATTGGCCATGCTAAATTGCCCCTTAGTGTCCAAAGATGTGTAGGTTAGGTGGATTGGCCATGCTAAATTGCCCCTTAGTGTCCAAAGATGTGTATGTTAGGTGGATTGGCCATGCTAAATTGTCCCTTAGTGTCCAAAGATGTGCAGGTTAGGTGGATTGGCCATGCTAAATTATCCCTTAGTGTCCAAAGATGTGAAGGTTAGGTGGATTGGCCATGCTAAATTGTCCCTTAGTGTCCAAAGATGTGTAGGTTGGGTGGATTGGCCGTGCTAAATTGCCCCTTAGTGTCCATAGATGTGCGGGTTAGGGTGGATTGGCCATGCTAAATTGTCCCTTAGTGTCCAAAGATGTGTAGGTTAGGGTGGATTGGCCATGCTAAATTGTCCCTTAGTGTCAGGGGGACTAGCAGGGTAATTGTGTGAAGTTCTGGGGATAGGGTCTGGGTGGGATTGTGGTCTGTGCAGACTTGATGGGCTGAATGGCCTCCTTCTGCACTGTAGGGATTCTAGGATTGTGGGAAAAAAGTATTGTTTCTTGCGCGCTACACAGTCAAAGCATACCGTTTATAGAGTACACAGGGGAGAAGGAAAGGAGAGGGTGCAGAATGTAGTGTTACAGTCACAGCTAGGGTGTAGAGAAAGATCAACTTAATGCGAGGTAGGTCCATTCAAAAGTCTGACGGCAGCAGCAGGGAAGAAGCTGTTCTTGAGTCGGTCGGTACGTGACCTCAGACTTTTGTATCTTTTTCCCCCGACGGAAGAAGGTGGAAGAGAGAATGTCCGGGGTACGTTGGGGGGGGGGGGGTCCTTGATTCTGCCGGCTGCTTTTCCCCCCCCCCCGAGGCAGCGGGAAGCGTAGACGGAGTCAATGGATGGGAGGCTGGGTTATGAGATCGGGCCTGGGTTGGGCTGCAGTCGGTGCAGACTCAGTGGGCCGAATGGCCTCCCTCTGCGCTGTTGGAATTCTATGAGTATCGTAAGGGGGGGGGCCTGAGGACACAGCGTTGCGGAGCACCGGCGTTGAGGTTGGCCTTTGAATGTCAAAGCGGAGATGGTTAGATCCTCTCTTGCGGGAGGTGGTCTTTGCTCGGGGGGACTTGTGTGGAGCGAATGTTCTATAAGGAAGGTAAATTCTTCTTTGTTTTTTTCAGAAAACCCATGTGCCCTATCGCGATAGCAAAATGACACGAATTCTTCAGGATTCTTTGGGAGGTAACTGCAGGACCACCATCGTCATCTGCTGCTCCCCATCCAGCTTCAACGACGCAGAGACCAAATCAACATTAATGTTCGGCCAGAGGTAGGCGTAATGTCCTCACTACGTTGTGGGGGGTTGAGGGTTTCAACAGACAAAGGAAACGGACCTGGTTTGCACGCCGGGATTCCGACTCACGACACAACAGGCTTTATTAAGGAGCTGCTCTTCGCTCTGCGCAGAATACGAAACTGAGCGTAAAACGGCACGGCCTGTGCAAGCACCCTAATGACACCATCTGCAAACACCCTAATGACACCATCTGCAAACACCCTAATGGCACCATCTGCAAACACCCTAATGGCACCATCTGCAAACACCCGAATGACACCATCTGCAAACACCCTAATGACACCATCTGCAAACACCCTAATGACACCATCTGCAAACACCCTAATGACACCATCTGCAAACACCCTAATGACACCATCTGCAAACACCCGAATGGCACCATCTGCAAACACCCTAATGACACCATCTGCAAACACCCTAATGACACCATCTGCAAACACCCTAATGACACCATCTGCAAACACCCTAATGACACCATCTGCAAACACCCTAATGACACCATCTGCAAACACCCTAATGACACCATCTGCAAACACCCTAATGACACCATCTGCAAACACCCGAATGGCACCATCTGCAAACACCCTAATGACACCATCTGCAAACACCCTAATGACACCATCTGCAAACACCCTAATGACACCATCTGCAAACACCCTAATGACAGCTGTATAGAACGCTGGTTAGGCCACATTTGGAATACTGCGTCCAGTTCTGGTCGCCGCACTAGCAGAAGGACGTGGAGGCTTTAGAGAGAGTGCAGAGGAGGTTTACCAGGATGTTGCCTGGTATGGAGGGGCTTAGTTATGAGGAGAGATTGGGTAAACTGGGGTTGTTCTCCCTGGAAAGACGGAGGATGAGGGGTGACCTAATAGAGGTGTACAAGATTATGAAGGGTATAGATAGGGTGAACAGTGGGAAGCTTTTTCCCAGGTTGGAGGTGACGAACACAAGGGGTCACGGGTTCAAGGTGAGGGGGGCAAGGTTTCAACACAGATGTCAGGGGGACGTATTTTACACAGAGGGGTGGTGGGGGCCTGGAATGCACTGCCGGGCAAGGTGGTGGAGGCGGACACACTGGGAACGTTTAAGACTTATCTAGATAGCCACATGAACAGACTGGGAATGGAGGGATACAAAAGAATGGTCTAGTTTGGACCAGGGAGCGGCGCGGGCTTGGAGGGCCGAAGGGCCTGTTCCTGTGCTGTATTGTTCTTTGTTCTTTCTTTGTTCAGAGAGAGGGAGACGGAGAGAGGGAGACAGAGAGAGGGAGACAGGGAGAGGGAGACAGGGAGAGAGAGACAGGGAGAGGGAGACAGGGAGAGGGGGACAGGGAGACAGGGAGAGGGAGACAGGGAGAGGGAGACAGGGAGAGGGAGACAGGGAGAGGGAGACAGGGACAGGGAGAGGGAGACAGGGAGAGGGAGACAGGGAGAGGGAGACAGGGAGAGGGAGACAGGGAGAGGGAGACAGGGAGAGAGGGACAGGGAGAGGGAGACAGGGAGAGGGAGACAGAGAGAGGGAGACAGGGAGAGGGAGGCAGAGAGAGGGAGACAGAGAGAGGGAGGCAGAGAGAGGGAGACAGAGAGAGGGAGACAGGGAGAGGGAGACAGAGAGAGGGAGACAGGGAGAGGGAGACAGGGAGAGGGAGACAGGGAGAGGGAGACAGGGAGAGGGAGACAGGGAGAGGGAGACAGGGAGAGAGAGAGAGAGAGAGACAGAGAGAGAGACAGGGAGAGGGAGACAGGGAGAGGGAGACAGGGAGAGGGAGACAGAGAGAGGGAGACAGGGAGAGGGAGACAGGGAGAGGGAGACAGGGAGAGGGAGACAGAGAGAGGGAGACAGAGAGAGGGAGACAGAGAGAGGGAGACAGGGAGAGGGAGACAGGGAGAGGGAGACAGGGAGAGGGAGACAGAGAGAGGGAGACAGGGAGAGGGAGACAGGGAGAGGGAGACAGGGAGAGGGAGACAGGGAGAGGGAGACAGGGAGAGGGAGACAGGGAGAGGGAGACAGGGAGAGGGAGACAGAGTGAGGGAGTCTTCTAAACTCCAGTGAATATAATCCTCACCGACTTAGTCTCTCCTCATGTGACAGACCTGCCATCCCAGGAATCAGCCTGGTAAACCTTCGCTGCGCTCCCTCTATAGCAAGGAACATCCTTCCTCAGATAAGGACACAGAAACTGAACACAATACTCCAGGGACAACCCTGGTAATTATAGAGCGGTGAGCCTTACTTCTGTTGTGGGCAAAGTTTTGGAAAGGATTATAAGAGAGGATTTATAATCATTTAGAAAGGAAGAATTTGATTAAGGATAGTCAGGCTTGGAGGGCCGAAGGGCCTGTTCCTGTGCTGTATTGTTCTTTGTCTCTTTGACACCATCGTCAAACACCCCAGTGACATCATCGTCAAACACCCCAATGACATCACCGTCAAACACCCCAATGACATCATCGTCAAACACCCCAATGACACCATCGTCAAACACCCCAGTGACATCATCGTCAAACACCCCAATGACATCATCGTCAAACACTCCAATGACATCACCGTCAAACACCCCAGTGACATCATCGTCAAACACCCCAATGACATCATCGTTAAACACCCCAATGACATCACCGTCAAACACCCAGTGACATCACCGTCAAACACCCCAGTGACATCATCGTCAAACACCCAGTGACATCACCGTCAAACACCCCAATGACATCATCGTCAAACACCCCAGTGACATCACCATCAAACACCCCAATGACATCACCGTCAAACACCCCAATGACATCACCGTCAAACACCCCAGTGACATCACCGTCAAACACCCCAATGACATCACCGTCAAACACCCCAATGACATCATCGTCAAACACCCCAGTGACATCACCGTCAAACACCCCAATGACATCACCGTCAAACACCCCAATGACATCACCGTCAAACACCCCAATGACATCACCGTCAAACACCCCAATGACATCACCGTCAAACACCCCAATGACATCATCGTCAAACACCCCAATGACATCACCGTCAAACACCCCAATGACATCATCGTCAAACACCCCAGTGACATCACCGTCAAACACCCCAATGACATCATCGTCAAACACCCCAATGACATCATCGTCAAACACCCCAATGACATCATCGTCAAACACCCCAATGACATCATCGTCAAACACCCCAATGACATCATCGTCAAACACCCCAATGACATCATCGTCAAACACCCCAATGACATCACCGTCAAACACCCCAGTGACACCATCGTCAAACACCCCAGTGGCATCATCGTCAAACACCCCAGTGACATCATCGTCAAACACCCCAATGACATCACCGTCAAACACCCCAATGACATCACCATCAAACACCCCACTGACACCACTGTCAAACCATGTGGACAGCTCTGAAAGCAACCTGCAACCCTTTTAAATATATAGCATCCCTCCCCCTTTACTTCCGTGCCCATGACACTAAATTATTACAATAGGAACATGGGAATTAGGGGCAGAAAGAGGCAAATTCAGCCCTTCGAGGCAACTCCGCCATTCAGTCAGATGATGGCTGATCTCCCCCAGGTCTCAGATCCACCTCCCCACCTGTTCCCCCTATCCCCTTATCCCGTTTTTTAAAATTAGAAATTTTTCTATCTCCCTCTTGGGAAGGCGATGGCCTGGTGGTATTATCGCTGGACTATTCATCCAGAAACGGTGGCACAGTGGGTTAGCACTGCTGCTTCACAGCTCCAGGGACCCGGGTTCGATTCCCGGCTCGGGTCACTGTCTGTGTGGAGTTTGCACATTCTCCCCGTGTCTGCGTGGGTTTCCTCCGGGTGCTCCAGTTTCCTCCCACAGTCCAAAGACGTGCGGGTTAGGTTGATTGGCCATGCTAAAATTGCCCCTTAGTGTCCTGGGATGCGTAGGTTAGAGGGATTAGCGGGTAAATGTGTCGGGATATGGGGATAGGGCCTGGGTGGGATTGTGGTCGGTGCAGACTCGATGGGCCGAATGGCCTCTTTCCGTGCTGTAGGGTTTCTAAGATTTCTGAGGTTTCTAAGAAACTCAGCTAATGTTCTGGGGGACCCGGGTTCGAATCCCGCCCACGGCAGGTGGTGGGAATTCGAATTCAATAAAAAATATCTGGGATTAAGAATCTACTGATGACCCATTGTGGGGAAAAACCCATCTGGTTCCCTTTAGGGAAGGAAATCTGCCGTCCTTACCCTGGTCTGGCCTACATGTGACTCCAGAGCCACACAGCAATGTGGGTGACTCTCAACTGTCCCTCCAAGGGGCAACTAGGGATGGGCAATAAATGCTGGACCCAGCCAGCGACGCCCGTGTCCCACGGATGGCTCCATGTCTCCGCCGCGCTATCGGGCAGCGAGTCCCACAAATTCACCGCCCCCCACCCCCCCCCCCCCGGCCGGTCTGCGAGAAGTAGTTCCTCCTCATCTCAGTTTTAAATTTACCGCCTCCCAACCTAGACCTGTGACCTCTTGTTCCAGATTGCCCCACAAGGAGAAACATTTGGTCCACCAATCCCTTTTCTATCCCTCGATCAGATCCCCTTTCATCCTACTAAACTCCAGCCAGTACACAAGCCCAAACCGTTTGATCTCTCCTCGTACGTCAACCCTTCCGTCCCCGGAATCAGTCTGGTGAACCTCCTCTGAACTGCCTCCAATGCCCCCACATCCTTCCTCAGATAAGGGGACCAAAACTGGACACAATACTCCAGATGTGGTCTCACCAACACCCGATACAATGGCAACAACACTTCTCTCCTCCTATACTCCAGTCCCTTTACAATAAATACAAAATAGAAGCAGGAGGCCATTCGGCCCTTCGAGCCTGCTCTGCCATTCATTATGAATTCACGGCTGATTTTCAAATTCAATATCCTGATCTCCCTCCTTTCTCCCCCCGCCATATCCCTCGATCCCTCCAAAGGCAAGATCGAATTTCTTCTTGGAAATCACACGACCTTTTGGCCTCAACTACTTTCTGTGGGAGTGAATTCCACACATTCACCACCCTCTGGGTGAAGAAATTTCTCCTCACCTCAGTTCTAAAAGGTTTTACCTCCTTATCCTCAAACTATAACCCCTAGTTCTGGACTCCCCCCACCATCGGGAACATTCTTTCTGAATCTAACCCTGTCTAACCCTGTTAGAATTTTATAAGTTTCTATCAGATCCCCCTCTCACTCTTCTAAACTCCAGTGAATATAATCCTCACCGACTTAGTCTCTCCTCATGTGACAGAGCTGCCATCCCAGGAATCAGCCTGGTAAACCTTCGCTGTGCTCCCTCTATAGCAAGGAACATCCTCGATCAGATCCCCCCTCTTCATCCTTCTAAACTCCAACGAGTTCACAAGCGCCAAACAGTTCAATCTCTCCTCGAACGTCAACTCTTCCATCCCTCCCCGGAATGGACCTGGTGACCCCTCCCTCTGGACTGTCCCCACAAGGCCGCCTACCGGAGGTGGCTCCCTCGCTAACCTCTCCCCTTCCTCTGGCAGGGCAAAGACGATCAGGAACACTGTCTCCGTTAACCTGGAACTGACGGCGGAGGAATGGAAGAAGAAATACGAGAAGGAGAAGGAAAAGAATAAGGTCCACAAGGAGACCATCCGCCGTCTGGAGACTGAACTGAACAGGTGGCGCAACGGTACGTACCCCCCCCTCCTCCTCACAGAGAGAGGATACCGCCAGGGAAACTGCCCCCCTGTGTCCAAAGATGTGTAGGTTAGGGTGGATTGGCCGTGCTAAATTGTCCCTTAGTGTCCAAAGATGTGTAGGTTAGGGTGGATTGGCCATGCTAAATTGTCCCTTAGTGTCCAAAGATGTGTAGGTTAGGGTGGATTGGCCATGCTAAATTGTCCCTTAGTGTCCAAAGATGTGTAGGTTAGGGTGGATTGGCCATGCTAAATTGTCCCTTAGTGTCCAAAGATGTGTAGGTTAGGGTGGATTGGCCATGCTAAATTGTCCCTTAGTGTCCAAAGATGTGCAGGTTAGGGTGGATTGGCCATGCTAAATTGTCCCTTAGTGTCCAAAGATGTGTAGGTTAGGGTGGATTGGCCATGCTAAATTGTCCCTTAGTGTCCAAAGATGTGTAGGTTAGGGTGGATTGGCCATGCTAAATTGTCCCTTAGTGTCCAAAGATGTGCAGGCTAGGTGAATTGGCCGTGCTAAATTGCCCCTTAGTGTCCCAAAGATGTGTAGGTTAGGGTGGATTGGCCATGCTAAATTGTCCCTTAGTGTCCAAAGATGTGCAGGTTAGGTGAATTGGCCATGCTAAATTGTCCCTTAGTGTCCCAAAGATGTGTAGGTTAGGGTGGATTGGCCATGCTAAATTGTCCCTTAGTGTCCAAAGATGTGCAGCTTAGGGTGGATTGGCCATGCTAAATTGTCCCTTAGTGTCCAAAGATGTGTAGGTTAGGGTGGATTGGCCATGCTAAATTGTCCCTTAGTGTCCAAAGATGTGCAGGCTAGGTGAATTGGCCATGCTAAATTGCCCCTTAGTGTCCAAAGATGTGTAGGTTAGGGTGGATTGGCCATGCTAAATTGTCCCTTAGTGTCCAAAGATGTGCAGGTTAGGTGAATTGGCCATGCTAAATTGTCCCTTAGTGTCCCAAAGATGTGTAGGTTAGGGTGGATTGGCCATGCTAAATTGTCCCTTAGTGTCCAAAGATGTGTAGGTTAGGGTGGATTGGCCGTGCTAAATTGCCCCTTAGCGTCCAAAGAATTACTCTCATTCTGACTTCCTGTCATGCACGGATGGGGAGGCCCAGATCTCTCTCGTTTCCCCCACCTCACCCTGTCCACCAGCCAGCGTTGGGGGAGCACCAGTGACTAAGCTGTCCTTCCTTTCTCTCTCCCCCCCCCCCTCCCCCCGACCACCGACCCCGTTGCAGGAGAGAATGTTCCGGAAAGTGAGCAGCTGCCGGAGCGGGAGGAACCATGTGAGGTGACGCCAGTGGCTGATAACTCATCCATCGTGATCCACATCTCCAAGGAAGAGAGGCAGAAGTACGAGGAAGAGATCCGCAAACTCTACAAACACCTGGATGACAAGGTAATGGCTGGAGGGGGGGAAGAGGGAGTGGCAGGGGTGGGGGAGGAGGGGGAATTGGGGAGGGGAGAAAAGAGGGAGAGTCATTGAGCTTTACAGCATGGAAACAGGCCCTTCGGCCCAACGTGTCCATGGCGCCCCCTTTTTTTAACCCCCTAAGCTAGCCCATATCCCTCTATACCCATCGTACCCATGTAACTGTCTAAACGCTTTATAGATGGATAGCGTCGGCAGGGGGAGAGGGGTGTTGGGCGGGCAAAGAGGGGGGGAGTTGGGGTGAGGGGGAGTGGGGTGGGGGGAGAAGGGGAGTTGGGTGGAGGGAAGAGGGGGAGTTGGAGGGGTAAAGAGGGGGAGTTGGAAGGGGGAAAGAGGGAGAGTCATAGAGTCATAGAGGTTTACAGCATGGAAACAGGCCCTTCGGCCCAACTTGTCCATGCCGCCCCCTTTGTTACCCCCCTAAGCTCATCCCAACTGCCCGCATTTGGCCCATATCCCTCTATACCCATCGTACCCATGTAACTGTCTAAAGGTCACCCGATTATAGAAAGTATATTATTAAACTAGGCTGGATAGACTGGGACTTTTTTCTCTGGAGCGTAGGAGGCTGAGGGGTGATCTTATAGAGGTCTATAAAATAATGAGGGGCACAGATCAGCTAGATCGTCAATATCTTTTCCCCAAAGGTAGGGGAGTCTAAAACTAGAGGGTGTAGGTTTAAGGTGAGAGGGGAGAGATACAAAAGGGTCCCCAGAGGGGACAATTTTTTCACACAGAGGGTGGTGAGTGTCTGGAACGAGCTGCCAGAGGCAGTAGTAGAGGCGGGTACAATTTTGTCTTTGATAAAGTGTTTAGGACAGTTAGATGGGTAAGATGGGTACAGAGGGATATGGGCCAAATGTGGGCAATTGGGACTAGCTGGGGGTTTAAAAAAAAAGGCAGCATGGACAAGTTGGACCGAAGGGCCTGTTTCCATGCTATAAACCTCTATCACTCTATGCCGCTAAATGTTTTCCAGATAGATAGAGCGGGGGGGGGGCAAGACGGGGTGTTGGGTGGAGGAAGATGGGCGTTGGGGTATTGTGTGCAGTTTTGGTCTCCTTATCTGAGGAAGGATGTCCTTGCTATAGAGGGAGCGCAGCGAAGGTTTACCAGGCTGATTCCTGGGATGGCAGGTCCGTCACATGAGGAGAGACTAAGTCGGTTAGGATTATATTCACTGGAGTTTAGGAGAGTGAGAGGGGATCTCATAGAAACTTATAAAATTCTAACAGGGTTAGACAGGGTTAGATTCAGAAAGAATGTTCCCGATGTGGGGGGGAGTCCAGAACTAGGGGTCATAGTTTGAGGATAAGGGGGTTAAACCCTTTTAGGACTGAGGTGGTGAGAAATTTCTTCACCCAGAGGGTGGTAGAATGTGTGGAATTCACTCCCACAGAAAGTAGCTGAGGCCAAAACGTTGTGTGATTTCCCAGAAGAAATTAGATATCGCTCTTGGGGCTAAAGGGATCGAGGGATATGGGAGGGGAAAGGGGGTGGATCAGGATATTGAATTTGACCCCTCCCTATCTCTTTAACTTCCTCCAGCCCCCCTACACCCCCTCCCTATCTCTGTAACCTCCTCCAGCCCCCTACACCCCCTCCCTATCTCTGTAACTTCCTCCAGCCTCCTACACCCCCTCCCTATCTCTGTTCCCTCTCCAGCCCCTACATGCCCTCCCTATCTCTGTAACCTCCTCCAGTCCCCGACACTCCCTCCCTATCTCTGTAACCTCCTCCAGCCTCCTACACCCCTCCCTATCTCTGTAACTTCCTCCAGCCCCCTACACCACCTCCCTATCTCCGTAACCTCCTCCAGACCCTCTACACCCCTCCCTATCTCTGTAACCTCCTCCAGCCCCCTACATCCCCTCCCTATCTCTGTAACTTCCTCCAGTCCCCCTACACCCCTCCCTATCTCTGTAACCTCCTCCAGCCCCCTACACCCCCTCCCTATCTCTGTAACCTTCTCCAGCCCCCTACACCCCCTTCCCTATCTCTGTAACCTCCTCCTGCCCCCTACACCCCCTCCCTATCTCTGTTCCCTCCTCCAGCCCCCTACATGCCCTCCCTATCTCTGTAACCTCCTCCAGCCCCCTACACCCCCTCCCTATCTCTGCAACCTCCTCCATCCCCCTACACCCCCTCCCTATCTTCGTAACCTCCTCCAGACCCTCTACATCCCCTCCCTATCTCTGTAACCCCCTCCAGCCCCCCTACACCCCTCCCTATCTCTGTAACCTCCTCCAGCCCCCTACAGCCCCCTCTCGATCTCTGTAACCTCCTCCAGCCCCCCTACACTCCCTCCCTATCTCTGTAACCTCCTCCAGCCCCCTACATCCCCTCCCTATCTCTGTAACCTCCTCCAGCCCCCTACACCCCCTCCCTATCTCTGTAACCTCCTCCAGCCCCCTACACCCCCTCCCTATCTCTGTAACCTCCTCCAGCCCCTTACACCCCCTCCCTATCTCTGTAACCTCCTCCAGCCCCCTACACCCCCTCCCTATCTCTGTAACCTCCTCCAGCCCCCTACACCCCCTCCCTATCTCTGTAACCTCCTCCAGCCCCCTACACCCTCTCCCTATCTCTGTAACCTCCTCCAGACCCTCTACACCCCCTCCCTATCTCTGTAACCTCCTCCAGTCCCCTATACCCCCTCCCTATCTCTGTAACCTCCTCCAGCCCCCCTACACCCCCTCCCTATCTCTGTAACCCCCTCCATTGCCCCCACATCTCTACCTGCCTCTGTCTCTCTCTCTCTCTCTGTGTCTCTCTTTCATACCGGGTTCAGAAGATATGGGAGCAGAATTAGGCCACTCGGCCCATTGGGTCCACTCCGCCATGGCTGATATCCCCCCTCATCCCCATTTTCCTGCCTTCTCCCCCTAACCCTTCAACCCCCATTCCCAATTAAATAATCCTTCAATGTACTCAATGTCCCAGCATCCACCGCACTTTGGGGGAGCGAATTCTACAGATTCACTACTCTTTGGGAGAAGTCGTTCTTCCTCCAACTCTGTTCTAAACTTGGCTACCCCTTATCCTCAGACCTCTCATCCCAGAATGGTCCCACCAGAGGAAGCATCCACCCTGCCTCTCCTTGATCCAGACCGTTTTATCATCTTGTAGATAGACCTCAATCTGATCTCCCCTCAATCTTCTCAAGTGGATAGAGCTGTGAAGAAGGCCTATAGTGTGTTGGCGTTCATTAACAGGGGGTTGGAGTTTAAGAGCCGCGGGGTTATGCTGCAACTGTACAGGACCTTGGTGAGACCACATTTGGAATATTGTGTGCAGTTCTGGTCACCTCACTATAAGAAGGATGTGGAAGCGCTGGAAAGAGTGCGGAGGAGATTTACCAGGATGTTGCCTGGTTTGGAGGGTAGGTCTTATGAGGAAAGGTTGAGGGAACTTGGCTTTTCTCTTTGGAGCGAAGGAGGTTGAGAGGAGACTTGATAGAGGTTATAAGATGATGAAGGGGATAGATAGAGTGAATGTTCAAAGACTATTTCCTCGGGTGGATGGAGCTATTACGAGGGGGCATAACTATAGGGTTCGTGGTGGGAGATACAGGAAGGATATCAGAGGTAGGTTCTTGACGCAGAGAGTGGTTGGGGTGTGGAATGGACTGCCTGCAGTGATAGTGGAGTCAGACACTTTAGGAACATTTAAGCGGTTATTGGATAGGCACATGGAGCACACCAGGATGATAGGGAGTGGGATAGCTTGATCTTGGTTTCAGATAAAGCTCGGCACAACATCGTGGGCCGAAGGGCCTGTTCTGTGCCCGTACTGTTCTAATTCCAGAGAGTGCCAATCTCTCTTCCTACGACAAACCCCCTCACCTCTGGAATCAATCTCGTGAACCTCCTCTGAACTGCCACCAATGCCACGACATCTTGCCTCAAATACGGGGAGCAAACTGTCCATGGGGTGGGGTGTGGGAGGGGAGTGTGGCTGGGGGGGGGGGGGGGGGGGGGAGGGTGGGGGGAGTGCGGGTGGGGGAAGAGTGCAGTGTCAAGGGCAGGCGCGGGGCTCCAGGGCGGGCGGGCCCGGTTCCAGGGTGGGCGGGGCTCCAGGGCGGGCGGGGCTCCAGGGTGGGCGGGGCTCCAGGTTGGGCGGGGCTCCAGGGTGGGCGGGGTTCCAGGGCGGGCCTGGTTCCAGTGTGGGCGGGGCTCCAGGGCGGGCGGGGCTCCAGGGTGGGAGGGGGTCCAGGTTGGGCGGGGCTCCAGGGTGGGCGGGGTTCCAGGGCGGGCGGGGCTCCAGGGTGGGCGGGGCTCCAGGGCGGGGCTCCAGGGTGGGCGGGGCTCCAGGGTGGGCGGGGCTCCAGGGCGGGCGGGGCTCCAGGGTGGGCGGGGCTCTGGGGTGGGCAGGGCTCTGGGGTGGGCAGGGCTCCAGGGTGGGCGGGGCTCCCGGGCGGGGCTCCGGGGCGGGCCCGGTTCCAGGGTGGGCGGGGCTCCAGGGTGTGCGGGGCTCCAGGGTGGGCGGGGCTCCAGGGTGGTCGGGGCTCCAGGGTGGGCGGGGCTCCAGGGCGGGCCCAGTTCCAGGGCAGGCGCGGCTCCAGGGTGGGCGGGGCTCCAGGGTGGGCGGGTCTCCACGGCGGGGCTCCAGGGCGGGCGGGGCTCCAGGGTGGGCGGGGCTCCAGTGTGGGCGGGGCTCCAGGGTGGGCGGGGCTCCAGGGTGGGCGGGGTTCCAGGGCGGGCGGGGCTCCGGGGTGGGTGGGGCTCCGGGGTGGGCGGGGCTCCAGGGTGGGCGTGGTTCCAGGGTGGGCGGGGTTCCAGGGTGGGCGGGGTTCCGGGGTGGGCGGGGCTCCGGGGTGGGCGGGGCACCAGGGTGGGCGAGTCTCCAGGCCGGGGCTCCAGGGCGGGCGGGGCTCCAGGGTGGGTGGGGCTCCAGGGTGGGCGGGGCTCCAGGGTGGCGGGTGTCCAGGGCGGGGCTCCAGGGCGGGCGGGGCTCCAGGGTGCGCGGGGCTGCAGGGTGGGCGGGGTTCCGGGGCGGGCGGGGCTCCGGGGTGGGCGGGGCTCCAGGGTGGGCGGGGTTCCAGGGCGGGCGGGGTTCCAGGGTGGGCGGGGTTCCGGGGCGGGCGGGGCTCCGGGGTGGGCGGGGCTCCAGGGTGGGCGGGGTTCCAGGGCGGGCGGGGTTCCAGGGTGGGCGGGGTGCCGGGGTGGGCGGGGCTCCGGGGTGGGCGGGGCTCCAGGGTGGGCGGGGCTCCAGGGTGGGCGGGGCTCCAGCGTGGGCGGGGCTCCAGTGTGGGCGGGGCTCCAGGGCGGGCGGGGCTCCAGGGTGGGCGGGGCTCCAGGGCGGGCCTGGCTCCAGGGTGGGCGGGGTTCCAGGGTGGGCGGGGCTCCAGGGTGGGCGGGGTTCCAGGGTGGGCGGGGCTCCAGGGTGGGCGGGGTTCCAGGGTGGGCGGGGCTCCAGGGTGGGCGGGGCTCCAGGGTGGGCAGGGCTCCAGGGTGGGCCCGGTTCCAGGGTGGGCCCGGTTCCAGGGTGGGCGGGGCTCCAGGGCGGGGCTCCGGGGTGGGCGGGGCTCCAGGGTGGGCGGGGCTCCAGGGCGGGCGGGGCTCCAGGGCGGGGCTCCAGGGCGGGGCTCCAGGGTGGGCGGGGCTCCAGGTCGGGACCGGTTCCAGGGTGGGCGGGGCTCCAGGGTGGGCTGGGCTCCTGGGCGGGCGGGGCTCCAGGGTGGGCGGGGCTCCAGGGTGGGCGGGGCTCCAGGGTGGGCTGGGCTCCTGGGCGGGCGGGGCTCCAGGGTGGGCGGGGCTCCAGGGTGGGCGGGGCTCCAGGTCGGGCCCGGTTCCAGGGTGGGCGGGGCTCCAGGGTGGGCGGCGCTCCAGGATGGGTGGGGCTCCGGGGTGGGCGGGGCTCCAGGGTGGGTGTGGCTCCAGGGTGGGCCCGGTTCCAGGGCGGGGTTCCAGGGTGGGCGGGGCTCCAGGGTGAGCGGGGCTCCAGGGCGGGCGGGGCTCCAGGGTGGGCGGGGCTCTGGGGTGGGCGGGGCTCCAGGGTGGGCGGGGCTCCAGGGTGTGCGGGGTCCAGGGCGGGGCTCCAGGGTGGGCGGGGCTCCAGGGTGGTCAGGGCTCCAGGGTGGGTGGGGCTCCAGGGCGGGCCCAGTTCCAGGGCAGGCGCGGCTCCAGGGTGGGCGGGGCTCCAGGGTGGGCGGGTCTCCACGGCGGGGCTCCAGGGCGGGCGGGGCTCCAGGGTGGGCGGGGCTCCAGGGTGGGCGGGGCTCCAGGGCGGGCGGGGCTCCAGGGTGGGCGGGGCTCCAGGATGGGCGGGGCTCCAGGGTTGGCGGGGTTCCAGGGCGGGCGGGGTTCCAGGGCGGGCGGGGCTCCGGGGTGGGCGGGGCTCCGGGGTGGGCGGGGCTCCAGGGTGGGCGGGGTTCCAGGGCGGGCGGGGTTCCAGGGTGGGCGGGGTTCTGGGGTGGGCGGGGCTCCGGGGTGGGCGGGGCACCAGGTTGGGCGGGTCTCCAGGGCGGGGCTCCAGGGCGGGCGGGGCTCCAGGGTGGGCGGGGCTCCAGGGTGGGCGGGGCTCCAGGGTGGGCGGGTGTCCAGGGCGGGGCTCCAGGGCGGGCGGGGCTCCAGGGTGGGCGGGGCTGCAGGGTGGGCGGGGTTCCGGGGCGGGCGGGGCTCCGGGGTGGGCGGGGCTCTGGGGTGGGCGGGGCTCCAGGGTGGGCGGGGTTCCAGGGCGGGCGGGGTTCCAGGGCGGGCGGGGTTCCAGGGTGGGCGGGGTGCCGGGGTGGGCGGGGCTCTGGGGTGGGCGGGGCTCCAGGGTGGGCCTGGCTCCAGGGTGGGCGGGGCTCCAGCGTGGGCGGGGCTCCAGTGTGGGCGGGGCTCCAGGGTGGGCGGGGCTCCAGGGTGGGCGGGGCTCCAGGGCGGGCCTGGCTCCAGGGTGGGCGGGGTTCCAGGGTGGGCGGGGCTCCAGGGTGGGCGGGGTTCCAGGGTGGGCGGGGCTCCAGGGCGGGGCTCCGGGGTGGGCGGGGCTCCAGGGTGGGCGGGGCTCCAGGGCGGGCGGGGCTCCAGGGTGGGTGTGGCTCCAGGGTGGGCCCGGTTCCAGGGCGGGGTTCCAGGGTGGGTGGGGCTCCGGGGTGGGCGGGGCTCCGGGGTGGGCGGGGCTCCAGGGTGGGTGTGGCTCCAGGGTGGGCCCGGTTCCAGGGCGGGGTTCCAGGGTGGGCGGGGCTCCAGGATGGGCGGGGCTCCGGGGTAGGCGGGGCTCCAGGGTGGGTGTGGCTCCGGGGTGGGTGTGGCTCCAGCGTGGGCGGGGCTCCAGGGCGGGCCCGGTTCCAGGGCGGGCGGGGCTCCAGGATGGGCGGGGCTCCAGGGCGGGCCCGGTTCCAGGGTGGGCGGGGCTCCAGGGTGGGCGGCGCTCCAGGATGGGTGGGGCTCCAGGGTGGGTGGGGCTCCAGGGTGGGCGGGGCTCCAGCGTGGGCGGGGCTCCAGGATGGGCGGGGCTCCAGGGTGGGCGGGGCTCCAGGGTGGGTGTGGCTCCGGGGTGGGCGGGGCTCCGGGGTGGGTGGGGCTCCAGGGCGGGCGGGGCTCCAGGGCGGGAGGGGCTCCAGGGTGAGCGGGGCTCCAGGGCGGGGCTCCAGCGTGGGCGGGGCTCCAGGATGGGCGGGGCTCCAGGGTGGGTGTGGCTCCGGGGTGGGCGGGGTTCCAGGGCGGGTGTGGCTCCAGCGTGGGCGGGGCTCCAGGGTGGGCGGCGCTCCAGGGTGGGCGGGGCTCCAGGGTGGGCGGCGCTCCAGGATGGGTGGGGCTCCAGGGTGGGTGGGGCTCCAGGGTGGGCGGGGCTCCAGCGTGGGCGGGGCTCCAGCGTGGGCGGGGCTCCAGGATGGGCGGGGCTCCAGGGTGGGCGGGGCTCCAGGGCGGGGCTCCAGCGTGGGCGGGGCTCCAGGATGGGCGGGGCTCCAGGGTGGGCGGGGCTCCAGGGTGGGTGTGGCTCCAGGGTGGGCGGGGTTCCAGGGTGGGTGTGGCTCCGGGGTGGGCGGGGCTCCAGGGTGGGCCCGGTTCCAGGGTGGTTACTGTGTCCGAGGATCTCAGTGATGTCTCCTGTTCTCTCTCCCAGGACGATGACATTAACCTGCACAGCCAGATCGTGGAGAAACTCAAATGCCAGATGCTGGATCAGGATGAGGTAGGAAAGGGTTCGGTTCCCAGCCCCCCGTCTAGACCGGGCACGTCTGAGAGACGCGTTGGGAAGGGGTTCGGTTCCCAGCCCCTGTCTAGACCGGGTACGTCTGAGAGACGCGTTGGGAAGGGGTTCAGTTCCCAGCCCCCTGTCTAGACCGGGTACGTCTGAGAGACGGGTTGGGAAAGGGTACGGTTCCCAGCCCCCCCCGCCCCGTCTAGACCGAGTATGTCTGAGGGACGAGGTAGGAAAGGCTTCGGTTCCCAGTCCGTTGAGAGTCTAGACAATCCCGATCTCATTTATAGCAAGTCTAGACAGTCCTTATCTCATTGAGTAGTGTCCAGACATTCGCTATCTCATTTATATCAAGTCTAGACATTCCTATCCCATTGGATAGTGTCTCAACATCCCTGTCCCATGGGATAGTGTCTAGACAGTCCCTACAGCAGATCTAGGCAGTCCCTACCCCATTGGGTAGTGTCGAAACAGTCTCTATCTCATTTATAGCAAGTCTAGACGTCCCTATTCCATTGGGTAGTGTCTAGACAGTCCCTACAGCAAGTCTGAGCATCCCTTTCCCATTGGGTAACGTCCAGACAGTCCCAACATCAAGTCTGAACGTCCTTTTCCCATTGGATAGTGTCTAGACAGTCTCTATCTCATTTATAGCAGTCTAAATGTCCCTATCTCACTGGGTAGAGTCTAGACTTTCCCTCTAGCAAGTCTAGATGTCCCTATCTCATAGGGACTGTCTAGATACTACCCAATGAGATAGGGATGTCTAGACTTGCTGGAGGGAATGTTTAGACTCTACCCAATGAGATAGGGACTGTCCAGACACTGCCCAATCTCATTTGTAGCAGTTCCGGACAGTCCTTATCTCACTGGGTAGAGTCTAGACAGTCCCTATCGCAGGTCTAGACACCCCTATCCCATTCCCTGCGGAGTTTGACTGAGATTCTGGGCTGTAAACTGTGTTTAGCCAAGCGGGGCCTCCCAGCTCCCTGACTGTCGAGTGAGACGGAGGGGTTGACGGTGGAATGTACCTCCCAATGGTCACTGCGAATGCCCAACGTGAGGGGCCGAATGGCCTCCTCCTGCACCGTGGGGATTCTACGATTCTTACCCCAACGCGGGAGACCAATAACTCCTCACCATCCTCGACTTCCGGCCTAGAATACTGGGAAAGCGAGTGGGTGGGGGTCTCGGAGAGTTAGTGCCTTCATTTATCCTCTTCCTCATCCTCTTCCCCTCCCACGCAAGCTCCTGGCATCGACGCGGACTGACAACGAGAAGATTCAAGAGGAGCTCAGTCGTCTTCAGATGGAGAATGACAGCGCCAAGGATGAGGTGAAGGAAGTTCTCCAGGCTCTGGAGGAACTGGCTGTCAACTACGACCAGAAGTCCCAGGAGCTGGAGGAGATGAGCAAACAGAACAGAATGCTGACGGACGAACTGGCCAAGAAAATGGTGGGTGGCTCCCACTGCTGGGGGGTGGGGGGACGCGGAGGGTCAGCGCTGAGGGAGCGCCGCACTGTGGGAGGGTCAGCGCTGAGGGAGCGCCGCACTGTGGGAGGGTCAGTGCTGAGGGAGCGCCGCACTGTGGGAAGGTGAGGGAGCGCCGCACTGTGGGAAGGTGAGGGAGCGCCGCACTGTGGGAAGGTGAGGGAGCGCCGCACTGTGGGAGGGTCAGTGCTGAGGGAGCGCCGCACTGTGGGGAGGGTCAGTGCTGAGGGAGCGCCGCACTGTGGGAGGGTCAGTGCTGAGGGAGCGCCGCACTGTGGGAAGGTGAGGGAGTGCCGCACTGTGGGAGGGTCAGTGCTGAGGGAGTGCCGCACTGTGGGAAGGTGAGGGAGCGCCGCACTGTGGGAGGGTCAGTGCTGAGGGAGTGCCGCACTGTGGGAAGGTGAGGGAGTGCCGCACTGTGTGGGAGGGTCAGTGCTGAGGGAGCGCCGCACTGTGGGAAGGTGAGGGAGCGCCGCACTGTGGGAAGGTGAGGGAGCGCCGCACTGTGGGAAGGTGAGGGAGCGCCGCACTGTGGGAAGGTGAGGGAGCGCCGCACTGTGGGAAGGTGAGGGAGCGCCGCACTGTGGGAGGGTGAGGGAGCGCCGCACTGTGGGAAGGTGAGGGGGCGCCGCACTGTGGGAAGGTGAGGGAGCGCCGCACTGTGTGTTCTGCTGGGATTGGGTTGAAGCTCTGTGTTAACGGTGCTCTATCTCTCATCCACAACCTCGCTGCTCTGGGGTGGGGGTCCCAGACGACACTCATTACACTGGAAGCGGAGCTTCATCATTCTCAAGAACTCAGTAATCAGCAGAGAAAGAGGGTGGCGGAGGTTCTGAACAGCCTGCTCAAGGACCTGAGTGACTTCAATTCCATCGTGGGGAACGGGGACTGGAAGGTGGTGAGTGCAGCTATCTAGATCCTCGACGCAGTCACGCACACCACCCCGGAGACCACCGCCCCCATCCTGTAAATACTGACACACTCCCCTCCCGGGGACCCCCCCCTGTAAATACTGACACACTCCCCAGGGAACCCTGTAAATACTGACACACTCCCCCCGGGGACCCCCCCCTGTAAATACTGACACACTCCCCCCCCGGGGACCCCCCCCTGTAAATACTGACACACTCCCCCCCGGGGACCCCCCTCTGTAAATACTGACACACTCCCCCCCCGGGGACCCCCCCCTGTAAATACTGACACACTCCCCCCGGGGACCCCCCCCTGTAAATACTGACACACTCCCCCCCTGGGACCCCCCCCTGTAAATACTGACACACTCCCCCCCCGGGGACCCCCCCTGTAAATACTGACACACTCCCCCCGGGGACCCCCCCCTGTAAATACTGACACACTCCCCCCCCGGGGACCCCCCCCTGTAAATACTGACACACTCCCCCCGGGGACCCCCCCCTGTAAATACTGACACACTCCCCCCCCGGGGACCCCCCCTGTAAATACTGACACACTCTCCCCCCGGGGACCCCCCTGTAAATACTGACACACTCCCCCCCCCGGGGACCCTCCCCTGTAAATACTGACACACTCCCCCCCGGGGACCCCCCCCTGTAAATACTGACACACTCCCCCCCCGGGAACCCCCCCCTGTAAATACTGACACACTCCCCAGGGAACCCTGTAAATACTGACACACTCCCCAGGGAACCCTGTAAATACTGACACATCCCCCAGGGAACCCTGTAAATACTGACACACTCCCCAGGGAACCCTGTAAATACTGACACACTCCCCAGGGAACCCTGTAAATACTGACACACTCCCCCCGGGGACCCCCTGTAAATACTGACACACTCCCCCCCCCGGGGACCCCCCCCTGTAAATACTGACACACTCCCCCCCCCGGGGACCCCCCCCTGTAAATACTGACACACTCCCCAGGGAACCCTGTAAATACTGACACACTCCCCAGGGACCCCTGTAAATACTGACACACTCCCCCCGGGGACCCCCCTCTGTAAATACTGACACACTCGCCCCAGGGACCCCCTCTGTAAATACTGACACAATCCCCAGGGACCCCTGTAAATACTGACACACTACCCAGGGACCCCCTGTAAATACTGACACACTCCCCAGGGAACCCTGTAAATACTGACACACTCCCCAGGGAACCCTGTAAATACTGACACACTCCCCAGGGACCCCCCCCTGTAAATACTGACACACTCCCCAGGGAACCCTGTAAATACTGACACATCCCCCAGGGAACCCTGTAAATACTGACACACTCCCCAGGGAACCCTGTAAATACTGACACACTCCCCAGGGAACCCTGTAAATACTGACACATCCCCCAGGGAACCCTGTAAATACTGACACACTCCCCAGGGAACCCTGTAAATACTGACACACTCCCCAGGGAACCCTGTAAATACTGACACATCCCCCAGGGAACCCTGTAAATACTGACACACTCCCCAGGGACCCCCCCTGTAAATACTGACACACTCCCCAGGGAACCCCCCCTGTAAATACTGACACACTCCCCAGGGACCCCCTGTAAATACTGACACACTCTCCCCCGGGGACCCCCTGTAAATACTGACACACTCCCCAGGGAACCCCCCCTGTAAATACTGACACACTCCCCCCCGGGGACCCCCCCCTGTAAATACTGACACACTCCCCAGGGAACCCTGTAAATACTGACACACTCCCCAGGGACCCCTGTAAATACTGACACACTCCCCCCGGGGACCCCACCCTGTAAATACTGACACACTCCCCAGGGACCCCCCTGTAAATACTGACACACTCCCCCCGGGGACCCCCTGTAAATACTGACACACTCCCCTGGGAACCCTGTAAATACTGACACACTCCCCAGGGAACCCTGTAAATACTGACACACTCCCCAGGGAACCCTGTAAATACTGACACACTCCCCCCGGGGACCCCCCTCTGTAAATACTGACACACTCCCCCCCGGGGACCCCCCATGTAAATACTGACACACTCCCCCCCGGCGACCCCCCTCTGTAAATACTGACACACTCCCCAGGGACCCCCCCCTGTAAATACTGACACACACCCCAGGGACCCCTGTAAATACTGACACACTCCCCAGGGAACCCTGTAAATACTGACACACTCCCCCCAGGGACCCCCCCCCTGTAAATACTGACACACTCCCCCCGGGGACCCCCCTGTAAATACTGACACACTCCCCAGGGATCCCCCTGTAAATACTGACACACTCCCCCCGGGGACCTCCCTGTAAATACTGACACATTCCCCTAGGGACCCCCCTCTGTAAATACTGACACACTCCCCCCGGGGACCCCCCCTGTAAATACTGACACACTCCCCCGGGGACCCCCTGTAAATACTGACACACTCCCCAGGGACCGCCCTGTAAATACTGACACACTCCCCGGGGATCCCCCCTGTAAATACTGACACACTCCCCAGGGACCGCCCTGTAAATACTGACACATCCCCCAGGGACCTCCCTGTAAATACTGACACACTCCCCCCGGGACCCCCCTGTAAATACTGACACACTCCCCCCGGGGACCCCCCCCTGTAAATACTGACACACTCTCCCCGGGGACCTCCCCCTGTAAATACTGACACACTCCCCCCGGGACCCCCCTGTAAATACTGACACACTCCCCCCGGGGACCCCCCCCCTGTAAATACTGACACACTCCCCCCGGGGACCCCCCCCTGTAAATACTGACACACTCCCCAGGGACCCCACCCTGTAAATACTGACACACTCCCCCCGGGACCCCCCCTGTAAATACTGACACACTCCCCCCGGGGACCCCCCTGAAAATACTGACACACTCCCCCCAGGGACCCCCCTGTAAATACTGACACACTCCCCAGGGAACCCTGTAAATACTGACACACTCCCCAGGGACCCCCTTGTAAATACTGACACACTCCCCAGGGAACCCTGTAAATACTGACACACTCCCCAGGGAACCCTGTAAATACTGACACACTCCCCCCGGGGACCCCCCTGTAAATACTGACACACTCCCCAGGGACCCCCCTGTAAATACTGACACACTCCCCCCGGGGACCTCCCTGTAAATACTGACACACTCCCCCGGGGACCCCCTGTAAATACTGACACACTCCCCAGGGACTGCCCTGTAAATACTGACACACTCCCCCCGGGGACCCCCCCTGTAAATACTGACACACTCCCCCCCGGGGACCCCCCCTGTAAATACTGACACACTCCCCCCGGGGACCCCCCCTGTAAATACTGACACACTCCCCCCAGGGACCCCCCCTGTAAATACTGACACACTCCCCCCAGGGACCCCCCCCTGTAAATACTGACACACTCTCCACGGGACCCCCCCCTTTAAATACTGACACACTCTCCACGGGACCCCCCCCTGTAAATACTGACACACTCCCCCCCCGGGGACCCCTCCTGTAAATACTGACACACTCCCCGGGGATCCCCCCTGTAAATACTGACACATCCCCCAGGGACCTCCCCCCTGTAAATACTGACACACTCCCCCCGGGACCCCCCTGTAAATACTGACACACTCCCCAGGGACCCCACCCTGTAAATACTGACACACTCCCCCCGGGACCCACCCTGTAAATACTGACACACTCCCCAGGGACCCCTCCTGTAAATACTGACACACTCCCCCCGGGGACCCCCCCTGTAAATACTGACACACTCCCCCCCGGGGACCCCCCCTGTAAATACTGACACACTCCCCCCGGGGACCCCCCCTGTAAATACTGACACACTCCCCCCAGGGACCCCCCCTGTAAATACTGACACACTCCCCCCAGGGACCCCCCCCTGTAAATGCTGACACACTCTCCACGGGACCCCCCCCTTTAAATACTGACACACTCTCCACGGGACCCCCCCCTGTAAATACTGACACACTCCCCCCCGGGGACCCCTCCTGTAAATACTGACACACTCCCCGGGGATCCCCCCTGTAAATACTGACACATCCCCCAGGGACCTCCCCCCTGTAAATACTGACACACTCCCCCCGGGACCCCCCTGTAAATACTGACACACTCCCCAGGGACCCCACCCTGTAAATACTGACACACTCCCCCCGGGACCCACCCTGTAAATACTGACACACTCCCCAGGGACCCCTCCTGTAAATACTGACACACTCCCCCCGGGGACCCCCCCTGTAAATACTGACACTCTCCCCCCGGGGACCCCCCCTGTAAATACTGACACACTCCCCCTGGGGACCCCCCCCTGTAAATACTGACACACTCCCTAGGGACCTCCCCCTGTAAATACTGACACACTCCCCCCGGGGACCTCCCCCTGTAAATACTGACACACTCCCCCCGGGGACCCCCCCCTGTAAATACTGACACACTCCCCCCCAGGGTCCCCCCCTGTAAATACTGACACACGCCCCCCGGGGACCTCCCCCACTGTAAACACTGACCCATTATCTCCACAATTTTCTGCCCATCTCTTTCTTGCCCCATTCCCTCCCTCCTGCTCTCCCATCCCCCTGTCCCTGTCCGTGTCTCCCCCCCCCCGTCTTCACTTCCCCCCGCTCCCCGCCCCCCCGCTCCGCCCCTCCCCTCTCTCCATCTTTCTCTCACACTCTCTCTCTTCCATCTCTTTCTCGCCATGCTTCCGTCCTTCTCCCCACCACCCTCTCCCTCCCCCACCTCCTCCCTCTCACGCCCCCCCCACCAGCCCGTGGAGTTCAGTGGGGCCTTGGAGGAAGAATTCACCGTTGCCCGTCTGTACATCAGCAAGATGAAGTCGGAGGTGAAGACTTTGATGAAGAGGTGCCGCCAATTGGAAGAAAGTCAGACCGAGTGCAACAGGAAGATGGAGCAGAACTCCCGAGAACTTTCCTCCTGCCAACTCCTCATCTCACAGGTCAGCTTCACTCGGTATCTAACCCCGTGTTGTCCCTGTCCTGGGAGTGTTTGATGGGGACAGTGTAGAGGGAGCTTTACTCTGTATCTAACCCCGTGCTGTACCTGTCCTGGGAGTGTTTGATGGGGGACAGTGTAGAGGGAGCTTTACTCTGTATCTAACCCCGTGTTGTACCTGTCCTGGGAGTGTTTGATGGGGACAGTGTAGAGGGAGCTTTACTCTGTATCTAACCCCGTGCTGTACCTGTCCTGGGAGTGTTTGATGGGGGGGACAGTGTAGAGGGAGCTTTACTCTGTATCTAACCCCGTGCTGTACCTGTCCTGGGAGTGTTTGATGGGGACAGTGTAGAGGGAGCTTTACTCTGTATCTAACCCCGTGCTGTACCTGTCCTGGGAGTGTTTGATGGGGGACAGTGTAGAGGGAGCTTTACTCTGTATCTAACCCCGTGCTGTACCTGTCCTGGGAGTGTTTGATGGGGGACAGTGTAGAGGGAGCTTTACTCTGTATCTAACCCCGTGTTGTACCTGTCCTGGGAGTGTTTGATGGGGACAGTGTAGAGGGAGCTTTACTCTGTATCTAACCCCGTGCTGTACCTGTCCTGGGAGTTTTTGATGGGGGGGACAGTGTAGAGGGAGCTTTACTCTGTATCTAACCCCGTGCTGTACCTGTCCTGGGAGTGTTTGATGGGGGGACAGTGTAGAGGGAGCTTTACTCTGTATCTAACCCCGTGCTGTACCTGTCCTGGGAGTGTTTGATGGGGGGACAGTGTAGAGGGAGCTTTACTCTGTATCTAACCCCGTGCTGTACCTGTCCTGGGAGTGTTTGATGGGGGGACAGTGTAGAGGGAGCTTTACTCTGTATCTAACCCTGTGCTGTAACTGTCCTGGGAGTGTTTGATGGGGGGACAGTGTAGAGGGAGCTTTACTCTGTATCTAACCCTGTGCTGTACCTGTCCTGGGAGTGTTTGATGGGGGACAGTGTAGAGGGAGCTTTACTCTGTATCTAACCCCGTGCTGTACCTGTCCTGGGAGTGTTTGATGGGGACAGTGTAGAGGGAGCTTTACTCTGTATCTAACCCCGTGCTGTACCTGTCCTGGGAGTGTTTGATGGGGACAGTGTAGAGGGAGCTTGACTCTGTATCTAACCCCGTGCTGTACCTGTCCTGGGAGTGTTTGATGGGGACAGTGTTAAGGGAGCTTTACTCTGTATCTAACCCCGTGCTGTGCCTGTCCTGGGAGTGTTTGATGGGGACAGTGTAAAGGGAGCTTTACTCTGTATCTAACCCCGTGCTGTGCCTGTCCTGGGAGTGTTTGATGGGGACAGTGTAAAGGGAGCTTTACTCTGTATCTAACCCCGTTCTGTACCTGTCCTGGGAGTGTTTGATGGGGACAGTGTTCAGAGAGCTTTACTGTGTATCTAACCCCATGCTGTATCTGTCCTGGGAGTGTTTGATGGGGGACAGTGTAGAGGGAGCTTTACTCTGTATCTAACCCCGTGCTGTACCTGTCCTGGGAGTGTTTGATGGGGGACAGTGTAGGGGGAGCTTTACTCTGTATCTAACCCCGTGCTGTACCTGTCCTGGGAGTGTTTGATGGGGGGGACAGTGTAGAGGGAGCTTTACTCTGTATCTAACCCCGTGCTGTCCCTGTCCTGGGAGTGTTTGATGGGGACAGTGTAGAGGGAGCTTCACTCTGTATCTAACCCCGTGCTGTACCTGTCCTGGGAGTGTTTGATGGGGGACCCAGTGTAGTGGGAGCTTTACTCTGTATCTAACCCCGTGCTGTACCTGTCCTGGGAGTGTTTGATGGGGGGACAGTGTAGAGGGAGCTTTATTCTGTATCTAACCCCGTGCTGTACCTGTCCTGGGAGTGTTTGATGGGGAGGGAGTGTAGAGGGAGCTTTACTCTGTATCTAACCCCGTGCTGTACTTGTCCTGGGCGTGTTTGATGGGGACAGTGTCGAGGGAGCTTTACTCTGTATCTAACGCCGTGCTGTACTTGTCCTGGGAGTGTTTGATGGGGACAGTGTAGAGGGAGCTTTACTCTGTATCTAACCCCGTGCTGTACCTGTCCTGGTAGTGTTTGATGGGGGACAGTGTAGGGGGAGCTTTACCCTGTATCTAACCCCGTGCGGTTGTAGGCTGCAAAGAGACATAGATAGGATGCAAAGTTGGGCTGAAAAATGGCAGATGGAGTTTAACCCTGATAAATGTGAGGTGATTCATTTTGGTAGGACTAATTTAAATGTGGATTACAGGGTCAAAGTTAGAGTTCTGAAGACTGTGGAGGAACAGAGAGATCTTGGGGTCCATATCCACAGATCTCTAAAGGTTGCCACTCAAGTGAATAGAGCTGTGAAGAAGGCCTATAGTGTGTTAGCTTTTATTAACAGGGGGTTGGAGTTTAAGAGCCGTGGGGTTATGCTGCAACTGTACAGGACCTTGGTGAGACCGCATTTGGAATATTGTGTGCAGTTCTGGTCACCTCACTATAAGAAGGATGTGGAAGCGCTGGAAAGAGTGCAGAGGAGATTTACCAGGATGCTGCCTGATTTGGAGGGTAGGTCTTATGAGGAAAGGTTGAGGGAGCTAGGGCTGTTCTCTCTGGAGCGGAGGAGGCTGAGGGGAGACTTAATAGAGGTTTATAAAATGATGAAGGGGATAGATAGAGTGAACGTTCAAAGACTATTTCCTCGGGTGGATGGAGCTATTACAAGGGGGCATAACTATAGGGTTCATGGTGGGAGATACAGGAAGGATATCAGAGGTAGGTTCTTTACGCAGAGAGTGGTTGGGGTGTGGAATGGACTGCCTGCAGTGATAGTGGAGTCAGACACTTTAGGAACATTTAAGCGGTTATTGGATAGGCACATGGAGCACACCAGGATGATAGGGAGTGGGATAGCTTGATCTTGGTTTCAGATAAAGCTCGGCACAACATCGTGGGCCGAAGGGCCTGTTCTGTGCTGTACTGTTCTATGTTCTGTATCTGTCCAGGGAGTGTTTGATGGGGACAGTGCAGAGCGAGCTTTACTCTGTATCTAACCCCGTGCTGTACCTGTCCTGGGAGTGTTTGATGGAGACAGTGTAGAGGGAGCTTTACTCTGTATCTAACCCCATGCTGTACCTGTCCTGGGAGTGTTTGATGGGGGACAGTGTAGAAGGAGCTTTACTCTGTGTCTAACCCCGTGCTGTACCTGTCCCTGGGAGTGTTTGATGGGGGACAGTGTAGAAGGAGCTTTACTCTGTATCTAACCCTGTGCTGTACCTGTCCTGGGAGTGTTTGATGGGGGGACAGTGTAGAGGGAGCTTTACTCTGTATTTGGGACAGAGAGCCTGACTGAATGTAAATCTGTGTCTTTCAGCATGAGGCTAAGATCAGGTCGCTGACAGAATGCATGCACAGCCTGGAGTTCAAGAAGCGGCAACTGGAGGAAGCTTACGACGCACTCAGTGAAGAGATGGCCAAAATACAGGCCCAAGGTACAGGGGTGTTCAAAACCCATTGCTGCCATGGGATGGTCAAGTGAGAAAGATAGAGGCAGATAGAGTGAACCCCAAGTAGTAATAAGGGAGCGCCGCACTGTGTGGGAGGGTCAGTGCTGAGGGAGCGCCGCACTGTGGGAGGGTCAGTGCTGAGGGAGTGCCGCACTGTGGGAGGGTCAGTGCTGAGGGAGCGCCGCACTGTGGGAGGGTCAGTGCTGAGGGAGTGCCGCACTGTGGGAGGGTCAGTGCTGAGGGAGTGCCGCACTGTGGGAGGGTCAGTGCTGAGGGAGCGCCGCACTGTGTGGGAGGGTCAGTGCTGAGGGAGCGCCGCACTGTGGGAGGGTCAGTGCTGAGGGAGCGCCGCACTGTGGGAGGGTCAGTGCTGAGGGAGCGCCGCACTGTGGGAGGGTCAGTGCTAAGGGAGCGCCGCTCTGTGTGGGAGGGTCAGAGCTGAGGGAGTGCCGCACTGTGGGAGGGTCAGTGCTGAGGGAGCGCCGCACTGTGGGGAGGGTCAGTGCTGAGGGAGCGCCGCACTGTGTGGGAGGGTCAGTGCTGAGGGAGCGCCGCACTGTGGGAGGGTCAGTGCTGAGGGAGCGCTGCACTGTGGGAGGGTCAGTGCTGAGGGAGCGCCGCACTGTGGGAGGGTCAGTGCTGAGGGAGCGCTGCACTGTGGGAGGGTCAGTGCTGAGGGAGCGCCGCACTGTGGGAGGGTCGGCGCTGAGGGAGCGCCGCACTGTGGGAGGGTCAGTGCTGAGGGAGCGCCGCACTGTGGGGAGGGTCAGTGCTGAGGGAGCGCCGCACTGCGGGAGGGTCAGTGCTGAGGGAGCGCCGCACTGTGGGGAGGGTCAGTGCTGAGGGAGCGCCGCACTGTGGGAGGGTCAGTGCTGAGGGAGCCCCGCACTGTGGGAGGGTCAGTGCTGAGGGAGCGCTGCACTGTGGGAGGGTCAGTGCTGAGGGAGCGCCGCACTGTGGGAGGGTCAGTGCTGAGGGAGCCCCGCACTGTGTGGGAGGGTCAGTGCTGAGGGAGCGCCGCACTGTGTGGGAGGGTCGGTGCTGAGGGAGCGCCGCACTATGGGAGGGTCGGTGCTGAGGGAGTGCCGCACTGTGGGAGGGTCGGTGCTGAGGGAGCGCCGCACTGTGGGAGGGTCGGTGCTGAGGGAGCGCCGCACTGTGGGAGGGTCAGTGCTGAGGGAGCACCGCACTGTGTGGGAGGGTCAGTGCTGAGGGAGCGCCGCACTGTGTGGGAGGGTCAGTGCTGAGGGAGCGCCGCACTGTGTGGGAGGGTCAGTGCTGAGGAAGCGCCGCACTGTGTGGGAGGGTCAGTGCTGAGGGAGCGCCGCACTGTGTGGGGGGGACAGTGTTTGTGAGGACCCTGGAGATGGTGGAATGGATTCTGACGCACATCTCTGACCCTCAACTCTCTCCATCTCTCCAGAAACGGTGAACGGAGCGGCGGTGAAGGAGGCAATTGAAGATAACTCCACGCATGAGACAGAGGAAGTGAAGGTAAGGATAGGAGGGAATGGAAGGTTCCCCACTCAACCCCACTCCCCAACCCCCCGCCTGACCTGCGTACAGTCCTGGTCACCCTATTGTAGAAAGGATATTATTAAACTAGGAAGAGCGCAGAAAAGATTTACTAGGATGCTCCCGGGACTTGATGGTTTGAGTTATAAGGAGAGGCTGGATAGACTGGGACTTTTTTCTCTGGAGCGTAGGAGGCTGAGGGGTGATCTTATAGAGGTCTATAAAATAATGAGGGGCACAGATCAGCTAGATAGTCAATATCTTTTCCCAAAGGTAGGGGAGTCTAAAACTAGAGGGCGTAGGTTTAAGGTGAGAGGGGAGAGATACAGAAGTGTCCAGAGGGGCAATTTTTTCACACAGAGGGTGGTGAGTGTCTGGAACAAGCTGCCAGAGGCAGTAGTAGAGGTGGGTACAATTTTGTCTTTTAAAAAGCGTTTAGTTACATGGGTACGATGGGTATAGAGGGATATGGGCCAAACGCGGGCAATTGGGACTAGCTTAGGGGTTTGAAAGAAAAGGACGGCATGGACAAGTTGGGCCGAAGGGCCTGTTTCCATGCTGTAAACCTCTCTGATTCTCTAATCCCTAGATTCCCACAACACTGGGAAGTCTAATCAAACTGACTGTCTCTGATTCGATTCGATTTATTATTGTCCCGTGTATTGGGATACAGTGAAAAGTATTGTTTCTTGCGCGCTGTACAGACAAAGCATACCGTTCATAGAGAAGGAAAGGAGAGGGTGCAGAATGTAGTGTTACAGTCACAGCTAGGGGTGTAGAGAAAGATCAACTTAATGCGAGGTCGGTCCATTCAAAAGTCTGACGGCAGCAGCAGGGAAGAAGCTGTTCTTGAGTCGGTCGGTACGTGACCTCAGACTTTTGTATCTTTTTCCCCCGACGGAAGAAGGTGGAAGAGAGAATGTCCGGGGTGCGTTGGCGGGGGGGGTCCTTGATTATGCCGGCTGCTTTTCCTGAGACAGCGGGAAGTGTAGACGGAGTCGATGGATGGGAGGCTGGTTTGCGTGATGGGACTGGGCTACGTTCACACACACGACCCTTTGTAGTTCCTTGCGGTCTTGGGCAGAGCAGGAGCCCCAGACCAAGCTGTGATACACCCGGGAAGGATGCTTTCTATGGGGCATCTGTAAAAGTTGGTGAGAGTCGTAGCGGACATGCCGAATTTCCTTAGTCTTCTGAGAAAGTAGAGGGTGTTGGTGGGGCTTTCTTAACTATAGTGTCGGCGTGGGGGGACCAGGACAGGTTGTTGGTGATCTGGACACCAGCGGGAAGTGTAGACGGAGTCAATGGATGGGAGGCTGGTTTACGCGACGGGACTGGGCTATGTTCACACACACACATCCCTTTGTAGTTCCTTGCGGTCTTGGACAGAGAGGGAACCCCCATACCAAGCTCTGATACAACTGAAAAGGTCTCAGGATAGACTTGACGGAGTATCCACAGGGACCCGTAGGTCCACAAGCCCCCCTCCGACCTACGTCGAGCGATGAGATTCCTCCTTATCTCAACCCAAAAAAGGCGGAACCCCCTTTGATCCTGGGACTTGCTCCCTGCTCCCCGTGGCACCTCCCCAATTGCTGCATCCGGGTTCTCAGGCGGATGGGGCGGTGGGGTGGGGTTAGACTCTCTCTGATCGTTGCCCCTGTTGGCCATGACTCTCGGAGTGGGATAGATGGTTGAAGGGGGGGGGTTCTGAAGGGAGTTGAGGGGCGGGGGGGGCAGGGGTTTACTGGGGCATCACAGCGATCACAGCTAATCGGGGCTGTCAGACCCGGGACCTCCCCCCCCCCCCCCCGCCGCCCCCTCCTCCCCCGAGCACCGGCACAATCAGGTCAATGTGGTGTCCTCCCCACAGAAGGTTCTTGAACAACAGATGGACAATCACCGGGACAGTCACCAGAAACAACTGATGCGTCTACGGGACGAGATCGAGGAGAAACAGAAGACCATCGATGAGCTGAAGGAGTAAGTAGCCCCCCCTCTCCCCCCTCCCCCCTCTCTCCCCCCCCCCCCTCTCCCCCCCTCTCTCTCTCTCTCCCCTCTCACTCTCTCCCCCCTCTCTCTCTCTCTCTCTCCCCTCTCTCCCCTCTCTCCCCTCTCTCCCCTCTCTCTCTCTCCCCCCTCTCCCCCCCCTCCTCTCTCTCTCTCTCCCCCCCCCCTCTCTCTCTCCCCCCCTCTCTCTCTCCCCCCTCTCTCTCCCCCGTCTCTCTCTCCCCCCTCTCTCTCTCTCTCCCCCCTCTCTCTCTCTCCCCCCTCTCTCTCCCCCGTCTCTCTCTCTCCCCCC